>NC_134354.1:35594068-35879068 GCF_048569485.1 Anomaloglossus baeobatrachus | reverse complement strand
CAAAGTCTCCAGAACAATGTAATTCATAGAGGAATAGTATAAATGAGAAATGACAGTAATAATAATTATAACGATTATCTTCATAATAATGAAATGATCTTATAATAATAATAATAATAATAATAATAATAATAATAATAATAATAATAATGCTATCTCAGTACTAATAAAAAAAAATACTTGCAATTAAATCTAAAATGTATAAATATTAATAAATTATAAATGCATATCAATAGGTATAAATTAGTAGTAATAGTTTAATTACATTTCAATCATTAGTACAGTACTATTTTTTTTTTGTTCATCCAATAATATGTTTAGCCTACCGTGGAAGCAGAAATGGATAATATATATGGACCTATGAATATATGTACAGTATATAGAAGCGACAAGAACACTGCTACCTATAATGAATGAGTATTATATAAAATCAACTAAATTATAAATATAAATGTCATGTCACCTGTTATATATAGATATAGGTGAATAGATAGATAGATAGATGATAGAGGGATAGATAGATAGATAGATAGAGGGATAGATAGATAGAGGGATAGATAGATAGAGATAGATAGATAGATAGATAGATAGATAGATATAGATAGATAGAGATAGATAGAGGGATAGATAGATAGATAGATAGATAGATAGATAGATAGATAGAGGGATAGATAGATAGATAGATATAGATAGATATAGATAGATAGATAGATAGAGGGATAGATAGAGATAGATAGAGGGATAGATAGATAGATAGAGATAGATAGATATAGATAGATAGATAGATAGATAGATAGATAGATATAGATAGATAGATAGATATAGATAGATATAGATAGATAGATAGATAGATAGAGAGAGATAGATAGATAGATAGATAGATAGATATAGATAGATAGATAGATAGATAGATAGATAGATAGATAGATATAGATAGATAGATAGATAGATAGATAGATAGATATAGATAGATAGATGGATAGAGGGATAGATAGATAGATAGATAGAGGGATAGATAGATAGAGGGATAGATAGATAGATAGATAGATAGAGGGATAGATAGATAGATTGATAGATAGAGGGATAGATAGATAGATAGATAGATAGATAGATAGATAGATAGATGGATGGATGGATAGATAGAGGGATAGATAGATAGATAGATAGATAGATAGAGATAGATAGATAGATAGATAGATAGAGGGATAGATAGATAGATAGATGGATAGATAGATCAGTTTCTATACTATCCAGCTAATATCCCAGGTGTCGGGTGATGTGTAGATATTTCCTTCTTTTCCATCACAGATGACACTTTATAATGTTGTATAATCTGTAAATCCTTCGTTGTCCCCCGGGTCCGGATTCTTCTAGTTTTACTAATTTACATACAACTTGTCATTTCCTGGCTGTTGGAGAACTACAAGTCTCATCATAAGCTGTTAGCTCAGACCCACACGATAAGTATAAGATAAGCCCCAGAAATCCTCCTCAGCAGCGTCTCCAGTACATGTCGCACCGTCCTTTATCCTCTTCGGCCGCGGAGGCGCCGGTCCCGGGTCTGGAAATGTCTCTGCAGAAATACACCACAATGATGCGGAATGTCGCCGAGGATCAGACACAACTTTCCATAAGATTGTCGCATGCGCGTCTGTGCGATTTCCTGCGATCTGCCCGTGTGTGCGATCATCTGTGATCAATAACTGCTCTCTGCTCCTGTAATCCTCCCTCCTGCAGGTTTTTTTTATTGCACTATGGTTTACCCTGCCTGATTGAGCCATTTTTTTTTTTTTATGGCTGATATCATTGTGTATATTCATTTTTTTTGCAGCCACATTTTATATTGTAAAAAGAAAAAGAAAAACAAGACGCAGGATACAAGGGCTTTTATATATATTTACTTATTAATTTATTGTTTGGTGTTTTTTTTACAGATTTATTGATTTATTGTTTGTTCTTTTTTCCTTTTTTTATTTTTTTTTTTTTTATATTGCTGCTGCAGGATCCGATTACGGCTTTTTTTTCCTGAAGTTTTTTTTTCCCATTTACCCAATGATACAATCACACAAACTTTTTTTTCAACCCTCATTTTCGCACCGTAGCACATAGGCCTCCATTACACCCTGTTCAGACCACGAATTTTCACCACGTTCTATCCCCAGTTCACATGGATCACACATATCTGTTATAATCTATGGGGTCATTCACACGTCCATATTTCTTTTTCTTTTTTCCTTTTTTTCATTCTTCTTTTTTTTTTCTTTTTTTCCTTTTACCTTTTTCTTTTTTCCTTTTATCTTTTTTCCTTTTTCTTTTTCCTTTTTTTCTTTTTCCTTTTTTTCTTTTCTTTTTTTCCCCTTTTTCTTTTTTCCTTTTTTTTTTTCTTTTATCTTTTTTCCTTTTTTTTTCCTTTTTCTTTTCTCTTTTTCTTTTTTTCTTTTTCTGCTTCCTGTGTATCTCACGGAGACGTCTGTTTTTGTGTCATGCAACCAAATTTTCCAAAGGCTAAGTTCACACAAGCATATATATATATATATATATATATATATATATATATATATATATAAAAAAAAAATAAATCCTCCAAATTTTTTATTAAAATAACAAAACCCCAGGTGATCATTAATCTGTTTTGTCATCCGTATGGTATAAATATTTATACACCTGCAATAAACAAAATAAAATAAAAAGACCAAATACATTAATATTTTCACTGTATCCATAAAAATCGCATCTTATACGTTTCATCCTATTTTTTGTGCATCCATTTTTTTTTCTGCGTACGTGAAAAATCACTAACGTCTGAATGAGGCTTTTGTGTACATTAACTTTGAAAAAAAATTGCCACCGGCGCAATTTTTTGGATGAAATATGTATATAGAGTTCAATGATTATATGGACGCCGGACAGACATGATCCTCTTTTAACCAATCCAGTGCACATTTTTACATAGGAAACTGTATTTATCTTTGTAGAATTTATTTATTTATTTATTTTTTAATATTATTGATGTAAAAACTTTTCAGGTGCAAAACTATCATTTTCTTTCTGGATGAAATATGGATTATTTGTCATACTTTCATGTGAGCAGCTCGTATGTGGGTCTATATAATTAATGTGACATTATAGCTGTATTGGCTGTAATATGTGTTTTATCAATTAAATAAATGGATAGAACGGGTATGAAAATAACCTGATGTGTGAAAAATCCCTAAAAGGACCTTAAATAAAAAAAATAAAAAAAATGCATAGTTTAAATATTGCAAATTAAATATAAAAACATCACTAAAGACGCATGCAATGCCTCCTGATTTTACTACCAAACCCCCCATTCCTGCCACCTCCTCCTTTTGCACAAAATACACAGTAAATATTGTAAAAATATTTAGAATTGTGCTTTTTTTTTTACTGAAATGGCACATTTTCGGTCCATATATCTGCTGCAAAATACTCCCCCATGTGCATATACCCTTAGGGTCACAGGAAATGCGACAAATTTGATTTTAGCAAAACCGCCGCAGAGTTTTACATGATTTTATACATGGGTTTTGCTGCAAAATTGAGGCAGACGTTGAATTCTGCAAAAACAGTTGACGGACTGTAAACCTGAAAATCTGCATTGTGTGTTGAGCTATGTGCTAGATGAGATTGAGAGTTTCACCTATGGAAAATCTGCAATGTCTGCATGGAAATGCACACACTGTATATGAGCTGCAGATTTTCCACACAGATTTGATAATCTGGGCACAGGATGTGGCACCCTGTGCACTCGAATGATAATCTGAGGATTTGATGGGGCACTCTGTGGACTCGACTGATAATCTGGGCACTTGATGTGGCACTCTGCACACTCATGATAATCTGGATACTTGATGGGGCACTCTGTGGACTCGACTGATAATCTGGGCACTTGGTATGTCACTCTGCACTCTCTTGTGATAATCTGGGCACTTTATTTGGCACTCTGTGCACTCTAATGTGGCCATCACCAGATAGGACCCCTGCTGGGTATGTCCTCATTAGGCTGACTCAAGTGGCCATGGTGTATTCATCGTAGGTGGTGATGGCTTTATGAGCTTGACTTGTCTATACTAGAGTAATTAAGGTTGCTCTTTTAAGTTCTATATTAATAAAGGTGTATATTTTAATGCTTATTGGCACTCTGCGCACTCTAATGATAATCTGGGCATTTGATGTGGCACTCTGTGGACTCGAATGATAATCTAGGCACTTGATGTGACACTCTAATGATAATCTGGGCATTTGATGTGGCAGTCTGTGGACTCGAATGATAATCTGGGCACTTAGTGTGTCACTTTCCGCTCTCTTGTGATAATCTTAGCACTTGATGTGGCACTCTGCACACTCATGATAATCTGGGCACTTGATGTGGCACTCTGTGGACTCGAATGATAATCTGGGCACTTGGTGTTTGTCACTCTGCACACTCTAATGATAATCTGGATACTTGATGTGGCACTCTAATGATAATCTGGGCATTTGATGTGGCACTCTGTGGACTCGAATGATAATCTGGGCACTTGATGTGGCACTCTGCACACTCTAATGATAATATAGGTACTTGGTGTGACACTCTAATGATCATCTGGGCATTTGATGTGGCACTCTGTGGACTCGAATGATAATCTGGGCACTTGGTGTGTCACTCTCTGCTCTCTTGTGATAATCTGGGCACTTGATGTGGCACTTCGCACACTCATGATAATCTTAGCACTTGATGTGGCACTCTGCACACTCATGATAATCTGGGCACTTGATGTGACACTCTGTGGACTTGAATGATAATCTGGGCATTTGATATGGCACTCTGTGGACTCGAATGATAATCTGGACACTTGGTGTGTCACTCTGTGCTCTCTTGTGATAATCTGGGCCCTTGATGTGGCACTCTGCACACTCATGATAATCTGGGCACTTGATGTGACACTCTGTGGACTCGAATGATAATCTGGGCATTTGATGTGGCACTCTGTGGACTCGAATGATAATCTGGGCACTTGGTGTGGCACTCTGTGCACTCTAATGATAATCTGGCTACTTGATGTGGCACTCTAATGATAATCTGGGTACTTGATGTGGCACTCTGTGCACTCTAATGATAATCTGGATACTTGATGTGGCACTCGAATGATAATCCGGGCACTTCATGTGGCACTCTAATGATAATCTGGGCACTTAATGTGGCACTCTGCACACTCATAATAATCTGGGCACTTGATGTGGCACTCTGTGCACTCGAATGATAATCTGGGCACTTGGTGTGTCACTCTGCGCTCTCTTGTGATAATCTGGGCACTTGATGTGGAACTCTGTGCACTCTAATGATAATCTGGGTACTTGATGTGGCACTCTAATGATAATCTGGGCACTTGATGTGGCACTCTGCGCACTCTTATGATAATCTGGGGATTTAATGTGGCACTCTGCACCGTTTTCTGATAATTTGGTGATTTCATGTGGCACTCTGTCCACTGTTATGATAATCTAGGCACTTGATATGATACTCTGCTTGCTCCAATGATGATATGATGACTTGAGATGGCACTTTACGCAATTTAATGATGATCTGCAGACTTGATGTGGCGCTCTGTGCATCCTTATGATAATCTGGTGATTTAATGTGGTATTTTGCGTGGTCCAATCATAATCTGGGCACTTGATGTACCACTGTGCATGTTCTAGAACTTGATGTGGCACTCTGCATGCTCTAATGATAATCTGGGCACTTGATGTAGTACTATGCATGTTCTAGGAATTGATATGACACTGCATTCTCTAATTATAGTCTGGGGACTTGATGTGGCACTCTCCACACTTGAAGAATAATCTGGAGATTCAATGTGGCACTCTACATGTTCTAATGATGATATTGTGACTTGATGTGGAACTTTAATGATGCTTTAGGACTTGATGTGGCACTGTGCATTTTATTATTATTAATAATAATAATAATAATAATAATAATGTAGATGGTCGATGTGGCACTCTGTGCACTTTAATAGTGATATGGTGATTTGATGTGGTACTTGGGATCACTCAAAGTATAGTTTGAAGACTTGATATGGTGCTCTCCACAACCTAATGATCATCTGGGATACTGCTGTGACACACTGTGCACTTTAATGATAATCTTGGGATTTGATGTGGCACTCTGGAAACTCTAATGATGATTTCATGACTTCACGTGGCGCACTCTAATGCTATTCTAAGGACTTGATGTGGTGGCTGCACATTTTAATGCTAATTTGGGGAATTACTGTTTCACTTTAATGATGATTTAGTACTTGGTATGGCACTCTGCATTTTAATGATAATATGATGAGGTATTTCGCTCACTCAAATAATAATATGCAGATTTAATGTGGCACTCTAATGCTAATCTGAGACTTGATGCGGCTCTTTGCACACTTTAATCATAATCTGGGGGCTTGATGTGGCAATCTGCATTCACTAATGATGAATTGATTACTTGATGTGGCTCTCGTCACACTTTGATGATAATCTAGGGATTTGATGTGGCGGCTTTGCACTTTAATGGTAATCTGGGGGCTTGATCTTCCACTCTGTGCAATTTACTGATGATTTATTTGGTCACTTGGTATGGCACTCTGTGTGTTTTAATGATAATCTGGTGGCACTCTGCACACTCTAGTGATAATCTGGTGACTTGATGTGGCACTCTGCACACTCTAGTGATAATCTGGTGACTTGATATGGCACTCTGCAGACTCTAGTGATAATCTGGTGACTTGATATGGCACTCTGCAGACTCTAGTGATAATCTGGTGACTTGATATGGCACTCTGCACACTCTAGTGATAATCTGGTGACTTGATATGGCACTCTGCACACTCTAGTGATAATCTGGTGACTTGATATGGCACTCTGCAGACTCTAGTGATAATCTGGTGACTTGATGTGGCACTCCACACACTCCAGTGATAATCTGTTGACTTGAAGTGGCACTCTACACACTCCAGTGATAATCTAGTGACTTGATATGGCACTCTGCACACTCTAGTGATAATCTGGTGACTTGATATGGCACTCTGCACACTCTAGTGATAATCTGGTGACTTGATGTGGCACTCTGCAGACTCTAGTGATAATCTGGTGACTTGATGTGGCACTCCACACACTCCAGTGATAATCTGTTGACTTGATGTGGCACTCTACACGGTTCAGTGATAATCTAGTGACTTGATGTGGCACTCTGCAGACTCCAGTGATAATCTGGTGAATTGATATGGCACGCTGCATTCTCTAATGATGATTTGGTGACTTGGTGTGGCACTCTGCACACTCTAGTAATAATCTGGTAAATTGATGTGGCACTCTGCACACTTTAGTGATAATCTGGTGAATTGATATGGCACTCTGCACACTCTAGTGATAATCTGAAGACTTGATATGGCACTCTGCACACTCTAGTGATAATCTGGTAAATTGATGTGGCACTCTGCACACTTTAGTGATAATCTGGTGAATTGATATGGCACTCTGCACACTCTAGTGATAATCTGGTGACTTGATATGGCACTCTGCACACTTTAGTGGTAATCTGGTAAATTGATGTGGCACTCTGCACACTCTAGTGATAATCTGGTAAATTGATGTGGCACTCTGCACACTCTAGTGATAATCTGGTGACTTGATGTGGCACTCTGCAAACTCTAGTGATAATCTGGTGACTTGATATGGCACTCTGCACACTCTAGTGATAATCTGGTGACTTGATGTGGCACTTTGCACACTCTAGTGATAATCTGGTTATTTCTTGTGGCACTCTGCGCACTCTAGTGATAATCTGGTCACTTGATAAGGCACTCTGCGCACTCTAGTGATAATTTGGTGACTTGATGCTATACTCTACACACAATGTGTGATGTGTTGGCATTTCATTTAACACTGATATGGGTATGTGATGTGCATTCATAATGTGATCTGATCACCACTGGTTTCTAATCTAATAGGTACACAGTACACACAGCTCGCTGTGACCTAACATAGCACTCTGTTTACTCTACTACCCATTCCAGTGGATTGATGATTAATACGTGGTAATAATATTAATCTGCCGTTCTTATCAGTATTCTTGTGTATTCAAACATGGTGGCAGTCAGTATAATATGTTGAAAAAAAAAATCAAAGGTAAGAGACAATGTAACCCTTCCAATCATTTTTGCATTTGATCTACATAGGTCACTCTCGCTGTTATCTGGAACTTGTTAAGCCAACAGCTATCTGATGTTATGTGCAAAGTTTTTTAAGGCATTCAGAAATGACAAATTTTTCAAGTAGAAACTTCTCCGGGAAACTCTTAGTTGTTTTGGAGTTTTTAAAGGAATTTTTATTTTCTTGTTTTGGAAAATTCGTTTGTTTGGTTTTTTTCTTCTGAAACTTTTATGCAGCTTTCTGATTGGACAATATCTAGTTTGGAGCAGATTCCACCAAGGACCGCTGAAAATGTTTATTCTTAAGGCCTGTCACACACAGAGATAAATCTTTGGCAGATCTGTGGTTGCAGTGAAATCATGGACATATTGTTCCATTTGTACACAGCCACAAACCTGGCACTGATTGTCCACAAATTCGCTGCAACCACAGATCAGCCACAGATTTATCTCTGTGTGTGACAGGGCCTTTATTGGTATTTTTTTTAAGATTTTTTTTTCCAGGTGGAATCGACCTAAAAAAGACAATGTTGCACTGTCCATTTTGCCCATCCATGTGCCTTATTCATGTGTCATCCATATGTACACGTGTGTCATCTGTGTGGCCATTGGTGTGTAATTGTGTGTCATCTGTGTGTACGTGTGTGTCATCCATGTGTCATCCATGTGTGTGGAATCCGTGTGTTATCCTTGTGTGTCATCCGTGTATATGTACCGCCCCGGGGCTCGGCCGGCTGCCGAGCCGCTCGGATCCTTGCTCTTCAGTGGGTGTCTTGAGCTCCTCCCGGACCCGGGGGTCATGTCGCTCTGAAGGGGAGTTGGCGCTACGTGTAGGGATTTCGGTGGGGAAGGTTCACGGCCGAGGCCGTGGCATTTAGGGATGTAGTTTGTGACGCCACCCACGAGTTGTGGTGAATGTGGACACCACCGCTGCCGTTAACTAGGCTCCCGGGGATGGTGTTATGGAGCCTGGTGTTGACCCCTCCGTGGGCAGGGGGTGATGGTCCCGGGGCCCGGTGGTTGTGAGGTGCAGACAAGATGGTGTGGTGCGGTGCGCGGCCCGAGGGCACTGTTGAACTCACTATGACAGATACACCGGAGTCTCTGGTAAACCAAAAAGGATGGTGGTCGATGTCCGCAGCCGGCTGCGCTTTGCCTTTTTCTCAGGTTGGTGGCTCCCGCCTTTCTCCTGCACCTCTGTGGTAGAACTTGACTGCCTATGCTTCAGCAACGGTAGTCTGCTCCCCGGCTTTATGTGCGTCGGGGAACCCGTTTGCCCGCAGGCGCTGGCCCGTGGGATCTCTCTGCCTGTGAGGTGGCTTTCTATCCCCCTCGGTGGGCTGTTGCAATCTTTCGGGTCTTGGTACGGGAAAGGACCTAAGGGTCCAGACCTCAATCAGTGAATTTGACGTGGTCCAGTGGCTTCTGGACCTCGTTCTGGGTCTGAGTACCCCTCCTGGTGCTCCGGTTTCCAGTTGGCTCCCCGGTTCGGTACCGGCGGGCCACTATCCTGTCCCGGTCCCTTACGGTTCCACCAGCCATCTTCCCGCCTCCTGCAGGCGGCAACCACCGTCTGCCTCCTGGTCACAGGGTATCTGGGCTCCTACCCAGATCCCTGACAGACGTTGACACAGTGCTCCTACTCTCCTCTACTCCCTAACTCATCTGTTTGTGTTTTTCCCGCCTCAGGCTCTCCGAACTCCTCGGAGGGTGTGGCCAACCGCCTGGCTCCGCCCCCGGGTGTAAATGTCAAGACCTGAGAGGGGTGACTCAGGGTTTTTAGGTTGGCTGGTTACACCTTTTTAGGGGCTGGTGTTTGTGCAGGGGGTCTACCTGTGACTACCTGGCTAGTCCAGGGCGTCACATATACATGTGTCATCCATGTGTTATCCGTACATTATCCTTGTATCATCCATGTGTTATCCGTGTGTACATGGGTCATTCATATGTCAACTATGTGTCATCCATGTGCCATTAGTGTGTATGTGTGTAACCCACATGTCATCCGTGTGTCATCCATGTGTAATCTGTGTGTCATTTGTTTGTCATCCGTGTGTGTCATCTCTGTATGATACATGTGTCATCCATGTGACCATCCATGTGTGTGTGTGTGTGTGTGTAATCCGAGTGTGTCCTCCTTGTGTGTCATCCATGTGTCATTCGAGTGTACGTGTGTCACTCACATGTTATCCGTGTGTCATCCGAGTGGCCATCTGCGTGTATCATCTGTGTGTCTTCCGTGTGCATGTGTGTTTCAACCATGTGCCATCTGTGTGTCATATGTGCATCATCCATGTGTCATCCATGTGGCCATCCTTGTGTGTCATCCATGTGTCCTTCTTGTGTCTTCTGTGTGTCATCCTTGTGGCCATCTGTGAGTCATCTGTTTTTCCATATTTGTGTATGTTTGTCATCCATGCGCACGTGTGTGTCATCCATGTGTCATCCGAGTGTACGTGTGTGTCATCCGTTTGTGTCATATGTGTGTGTCATCCGCGTGTGTTATACACGTCCATGTTTTTCTGGTGTGGTTAAAGGAAAAATGAAATGACAAAGCTTCTCCCATACTTTGCAATGTTAAACACATAGAGCGCGTGGACAGCACATGGATGTCACATGGATGTTATCCGTGTGCTTTATGTGTTTTTCGTAAAGCCATTGACTTGTATGGGTCTGTTTGTCGGTGCTGCTGGTTAAACACGGACAAGTCTCCTTGTGGACGACACAGAGGAGTGAACATCACCAGAGACTTTAACGTGGATCCATGTGTCTGTGTCTCCGGTACACATGTAACACGGACGCCACACGTACTAGAAACATGAAGGTGTGAAGGCGGACATAGCATGGGTCCATTTTTTCACAGACCCATTGATTTGAATGGGTGTCTGTAACCCACAAATCAGATCAAAATTGGACGTCTCCATTTTTTATGGGGACAATTAAATCCCAAAGAAACGAGACGTGTGACCCTTCCCATATTACATCGGGTACCTTGTCTATTCACAATAAAAATGACTAAAACACTGACGAGTGAATGGAGCCTGAGGTGTATGGGGCCCGGTATCCAGCAGCTGATACCAGATCCATCAGCGACCCTTCCCTCTCATCTGGCGGATTAGTTTTGGTGCCGGACACTTCACGGAGCCGGATCAGAATTCGCTGCACGTTGCGTTTTTCTATTCGGCTCATCAGTTTTAAAGTAGAAATTAATATAAAAGCCAGATGAGCGGCGAGGCCGATGCCGACAGCAGACAGGTCACAAAAAAAGCTGAATCTGGATGGGAGGAAATCATTAACCCACCCTGGTTTTATAGTTTGTGATTTCACCATTAATTACGGTAACCCCCCAAAAAAACAGAAAAAAATAAATACACCTAATGGTGTTTGTTGGGCTCCATTCATTGTAATAAAGCGTGGTTCTGTATTGTTTTAATCCATTATAAAAAAATATCTAAAATAATCTTAATGTCGTCATTGCAATACAACGCAGATCGACAGAAATTTGTATATTTTCTAGGTGCATGACTTTTTTTTACTACATTTGTTTTAGAATTTAAAAATAAAAAATGTTATTATCAATCATCTCCGGATAATAAGGGTGGATTATTGTGATTTTTTTGCAAGGGAAATAAATCTACGACAGCGAAAATAAATCACATTGATATCATGATAATATTATTATTAATAATAATAATAATAATAATAATAATAATAATAATAATAAAAACAAGACTAATAATAATACTACAATTATTAAAGTAAAAATAAATCACAATAAAAATAATAATAATGATAATAATAATAATAATATATTGATACCCTGATGATCATAATAAAAAAATAATAAAAAAAGTATAATAATAATAATAATAGCAGAAAGAAATTACATTTATATCATGAAGATCATAAAAAATAAAATAATACTAAAAATAATGTTAAAAAAGCAAAAAAGAAATCACATTATCATGATCATAATACAAATAAAATAATATTAAAAATAACAATAAAAAAGTAAAACTAAATCACAGTGCTATCATGATGATCATAAAACTACTACTACTACTACTATTACTACTACTACTAATAATAATAATAATAATAATAATAATAATAATAATAATAATAATAAAAAGTGAAAATAAATCACAGTGATATCATGATGATCATAATAATAAATACAAAAATATATAATTCCAAAAATAATAAAATAATAAAAAAGCAAAAATAAATTACAGGGATATCATGATGACCATAATAAAAAGATAAGATAATAATAATAATAATAATAATAATAATAATAATAATAATAATAATAATAATAATAATAATACATGATAATAAATCATAGTAATATCATGATGATCATAATAAAACAATAAAATAATACAAAAGTAAAAATAAATCACATTGACATACTGATGATCATAATAAAAAAATAAAACAAAAATAATAAAGAATAATAATAAAAAGCAAAAAGAAATCACATTGATATGATGATCATAACAAAACAAATAAAAATCATACTAAAAATAATAAAATAATAAAAGAAAAAGAAGAAAAAGAAGTATGAATAAATCACAGGGACATAATGATGATCATAATAAAAAAAACATAAAATACTAAAAATATAATAATAATAAAACAAAAAATAAATCACAGTGATGTTTATCATAAAAAATAAAATAATAAAAGTAATAAAAAAATGCAAAAATAACATTGACATCAACATGATCATAACACAAAAATAAATTAATAAAAAAATAATAAAAATTTTAAAAATAAATCACATTGCTACCCTGATGATCATAAAAGAAAAATAAAATAATAAAATAATTTTAAAAAGCTAAAAGAAGTCACATTGATATCAATATGATAAAAACAATAATAAAAATAAAATTATATATATATTTTTTTTTTATAAAGAATAGTACAAAAGTTCTATTTAGTTTATTAGTAGTAGTATTAATCTGGAAATAGTGAGATAATGGTGAGTTCTGCTCTTTTATTTCAGGTATATATGCAGCCTGTTGTGTGGAAGTAGAAATCTAACTTCAGTAATTCCTTAGTTTTGTAAAAAAAACCAAAAAGTTTCTGCGCCTTGTGTCCTTTGTAACATTACATGACAGTCGATTATCCATCATTAGTTGGGTTCTCGCATAGATTACACATTTATATGGAGTATATCATTTTGTGTGAGTGTGTGTCCAATTCTTTGAGATTATATACTCTCACTCGTAGAAGATTACTGCCCCCACCTAAAAAAAATCCTTTGTTGATTGCTGGAAGAGAACATTCTCCCGGAATCTCTTAGGAAAAAGTGATTAATCTCGTGCTCCCATTAACCTCTATGGAAGAGATTAGCCGTCTGAGCTCTATGAGAGCAAGTGGAAGCGAATACTGACCCTACTGTACAGAGATTACTGGAAATATCTTTTTATATCTACCATAGAGTTAAAAAATAATCTCTGTTAAACCGATCTGGGACCATTTCGCAGAAGATTCAGCTAAGATTGATGTCAATAATCGCACATACATTTTTATTAGGTTTTAACTGCAGGAGTTTACAACACTGAAAAAAAAAAGTACAAAAAATGTAAGAAAAAAATAAAAAACACAAATATATATATTATGATCAGCATGATATCAATGTGACTTCTTTTCACTTTTTTAATATTGAGTATTATTTTTTCTTATTATGGTCATCATGGTATCAATCTGATTTATTTTTGCTTTTTTATGATTATTTTTAGTATTATTTTATTTTTCTGTTATGGGCATCATGATATCAGTCTGATTTATTTTACCTGATGATGATGATGATGATTATTATTATGATCATCATATCAATGTGACTTCTTTTCACTTTTTTATTATTATTTTATTATTTTTAGTTCTATATTTTTTATTATGATCATCATATCATGTGGCTTCTTTTCACTTTTTTATTTTAATTTAATAATTATATTATTTTTGTATTATGCTCAGCATGATAATAATGTGATTTATTTTTGCTTTTTTATTATTGTTTTATTATTTTTAGTATTTTTTATATTATGATCAACTTGATATCAATGTGGTTTCTTTCTACTTTTATCAATTATTATTTGTATTAGTATTTTATTATGATGATCATGATATCAATGTGATTTATTTTCACTTTATTTTTTATTATTACTTTTATTAATATTTTATTTTTTTATTATGATTATCATGATATCAATCTAATTTATTTTCGCTTTCTATTAATTTATTATTTTTAGTACATTTTTTATGATCATCATGAAATCAATCAGATTTTCTTTTCACTTTTTTATTATTATTTGATTATTATTATTGTATATTTTTTTATTATGATCATCATCATATCAATCTGATTTCTTTTCACTTTTTATTATTTTAATTATTATTTTTATTCTGTTTTTTATTATGATCATCATGATATCAGTCTAATTTATTTTCACTTTATTATTTTTTTAATACTTTTTTATGATCAACATGTTATCAATCTGATTAGTTTTCACTTTTTCTATTATTTGATTATTTTTATTCTATTTTTTTATTATGATCATTATGTTATCAATCTAATTTATTTTCACCTTTTTATTATTTGATTCTTTTTATTCAAATTTTTATTCTATTTTTTGTTATGATCATCATGACATCAATCTGTCTTTTCACTGTTTTATTATTATTTTTATTCTATTTTTTAATATGATCATGATGATATCAATCTGATTTATTTTCACCTTTTTCTTATTTGATTCTTTTTATTAAAATTTTTATTCTATTTTTTGTTATGATCATCATGACATCAATCTAATTTGTTTTCACTGTTTTATTATTATCTTATTCTTTTTATTAATATTTTTATTCTATTTTTTGTTATGATCAGCAGATATCAATCAGATTTATTTTCACTTTTTTATTATTTGATTATTTTTATTATTATTTTTATACTATTCTTTATGATCATCATGACCTCAATCGGATTTATTTTAACTTTATTATATATATATATATATATATATATATATATATATAATATAAAAAAGTTAAAATAAATCCGATTGATATCATGATGATCATAAAAAATAGTATAAAAATAATCAAATAATAATAAAAAAGTGAAAATAAATCCGATTGATATATATATCTTAGATTGAAACTTTGCTAAACTTAAGAAAAAAAATCCTCATATACGGCCCAAATTTTTCAAGACTGAGTTAAATATTCGACCTCTGTCAAAACATATGGTCAAAAGTATATTGTAAAAGAATAATCATAATAAACATATGACAAAAAAATCAAAATACCAGTTTATTGGAATATCTATAAAAACGTTGGTATTTTAGTATCTAGTGTAATGTATAACACGATGAATTATTGTCATATTTTTAAACACATATCACAATTACAATAAACAAACTATCAAAAAAATTCCATGTCCTGTCTGATTAAAATCCAAAAATCAGTTTACATTTATATTTCTTTGGAAAAATTTTAAGGTTGCGGAGTCATATGCCAGTAGGATAAACAATACATGTACGAATTGTCATAAAACCCCAAAATAAAGTACACGAGCCACAATTATTCATGAATTATTGATCTCAGGTGCTTTAGCTTTTTTTTTTAATGTATAATTCATATAGAAATTGTCATAAAACCCCAATAAAGTAAAATCATCAGAAAACATGGTGGACAATTTGTACTACTATATATTACTCAGTATTGTGGGACATTTTTAATATACCCAAGTCACTTCCGATGAGTCTTTTTCATTAATTAATATTAGTTGATTTTATATTTATATATATATATATATATATATATATATATATATATATATATATATATACATATATATACATATATATATATATATATATATTTATTTATATATATATATATATATGTAAATGATCATAAAACACAAAAATAAAGTACAAAAAAAAAATGGAGGGCTAGTTACCAGTAAATTACAAGACATTTTAGTATGTAAGTTATAATAAAACACAAAAATAAAGTATAAACATAAAAAAAAATACAATTGACATTTACCAGCATATTACACAATGTTTTAGTATGTAAATTATAATAAAACACAAAAATAAAGTATAAACATAAAAAAAAATACAATTGACATTTACCAGCATATTACACAATGTTTTAGTATGTAAATTATCATAAAACACAAAAATAAAGTAAAAACATAAAAAAAATACAATTGACATTTACCAGCATATTACACAATGTTTTAGTATGTAAATTATCATAAAACACAAAAAATAAAGTAAAAACATAAAAAATATGGTGGACATTTACCAGCATATTATGCTACATTTTAGCAATGTTTATCATAAAACACAAAAATAAAGTAGCAGATTATCAACTATTATATCTTAGAAACACAGAATATGGGTAATAAAAATTAAGAAAAATAAAATGTAAAAATAAAGTAAAAACACAAAAATGTGGTGGATATTTACCAGAATATTGCACTATGTTTTAGCATATAAATTGTCATAAAACACAACAATAAAAACATAAAAAATATGGTGGACATTAACCATCATATTGTGCTATGTTGTAGCATGTAAATGGTCATAAAACACAAAAATAAAGTAAAAATAAAAAATATATGGCGGACAATTACCAGCACATTGCGCTACGTTTTAGTATGTAAGTTATCATAAAACACACACAAAAAAACCCATAAAAAAATAAAATGGACATTTTACAGTATATTATGCTATGTTTTACTATATAAATTATAATAAAACACATAATGGACATTTACCAGCATATAGCGCTAAAATTTAGCAAGTACATTATTATAAAACAGAAAAAATAAAGTAAAAAATAAAATAAAAAATATGTTGGACATTTACCAGCACATTGCGCTACATTTTAGTATGTAAGTTATCATAAAACACACAAAAAAGGTAAAAACATAAAAAAATATTATGGACATTTACCAGCATATTGCGCTACGTTTTAGCATGTAAATTGTTATAAAACACAAAAATAAAGTAAAAACATAAAAATATGATGGATGTAAACTAGCAGATTATATCTAATATATTATATCTTTATACAACTATTATATCTTAGAACCATAGTTTATGGGGCACATTATACACTGCAGATGTGAAGAAAAAAATCAAATAAATTCTTATGTATTTAGATTTATGATAAAAAAATATGAAATTGCTTATTTTTTGAAAACATAAAATGAAATGTATTGTTTTTTTTTACATTTATAAAAGTGATTGTTTTACATTAATGTACAGTATAAGTATTTTTTTTTTTTAAATAATGAGCAGAATAATAGCACAAATGTTTTCTTCCATGCAATACAAAAAAAACCCATTTATGTGTGAATCACAACAATTTTGACAGGGTTTTTTTTTTTTTTACCACCGCGTTAAATGATTAAACTTAAGTGTATAATGGGTATAAAAAAGTTATAAAAAATATTGTTCATAAATTGCAATCTGTAAAAACTTGGTGAAAATAGAGTAATAACTTTTACTGTGAAATGCAAACCTTTCTAAATATATATATTTTTCTATTTTTCCTTTCCTGATTTTCTCACTTTTTGTGCATAATAACTTTTACCTATTTTTTTTTTATTTTGGAATGCATTATTTAATGCATGTAATAAAATACAATCATCTTTTTTCTTAAAAAATAAGTAAATAATAAAATATATATACCCACATATGCAGCGGTATGTATATATATATATATATATATATATATTTGTTTTAACAATAAAAAATATATGTTTAATTCCCTGCATTAAATAATGCATTATATTATATAGATTTAAATAAATATATATATATATATATACACACATACGAGTATATATATATATATATATATATATAAAAATATATGTATATATATGTGTATATTTATATTATATATATATATATATATATATATATATATATATATATATATATATATATATATATATATATATATATAAATAATATTTTGCATTTTATTTTTTGAGTGTCCTGATATATATTTATGGCTTTTGAATTATTTTTTTACAGCAACATTTAGAGATTTCGCTTTTCACTTTCTGCTTTTTTTTTATAACCTCTTTAAATACATAACATCCATTTAGTTGAAATGAAAATGCCTTTACCGCAGGCAAACAACTTTTTTTTTTTACGATAATTTCTCCAAGACCTAAAACACGCCATGAAATTATCACTTAGCGCCAATTTTAAAGTGGTTCGTTTCCACATGTTTGTATTAACGTTACGATCCTTTTGTAAGCCGGTTATTAAGCCCCCGAGGAAGTCTGCTGATGCGGCAAAGTTCTGCTTCTAAACTTCAGACACAATTTTTAACTTAGTTTAACTGGAAAGTATTAAAATAAACATTCTTTACGTCTTCAAATTCTCTCCAAAATCCTTTGGCAAATATTCCCATTTTTTCTTTTTTTTAAGTAGTAGAAAACTGAAGAAGGATCACGAATGGTGCAGTCTTGTGTTTTCCCAGTTCCGTAGAAGAGCGTCAGAGATCACTCACAATTTTTTATTTTTCTTTTTGTTTTGTATTTGTTGTAAACTGCAGTATGAGTTATTTAGAACGTGATTTTGGTCAGTTTTTTTTTTTTTTAAAATCAGATTTTATGGATTTGAAGCTAAAAAATGGTTAAAATTTAAAAATTTAAATGAAAAACTCAGGGTAGTTGTACAAGACTGAATTACAGCCAAATTCTAGAATCTAAATTAAGAATCGTTCTAATATTTCTTACATTGTGTTGATTGGTATACCATAGTGTTTGCACTTGTGATATAGGCATAGTTGATCCAATATGTTTCTGAAATGGGGGTAGTTGACCCCAAGTGCCATGTCTATGACGGATTGTGGGGCTTCTAGTTTGGGGTTACGACATATAAAAACCCTGTGATCCTCTTTAAAAATACAGAATCACGGGGGTACCACCCTCTGATGTTCTGGGTGGACTAAGGGGAACGAATATACACCGTGTGCAGAATTATTAGGCAAGTTGTATTTTAGAGGATTTTTTTTATTATTGATCAACAACTATGTTCTCAATCAACCCAAAAGACTCATAAATATCAAAGCTTAATATTTTTGGAAGTTGGAGTGTTTTTTTTTTTTTTAGATTTGGCTATCTTAGGAGGATATCTGTTTGTGACGGTAACTATTACTGTGCAGAATTATTAGGCAACTTAATAAAAACCAAATCTATTCCCATCTCACTTGTTTATTTTCACCAGGTAAACCAATATAACTGCACAAAATTTAGAAATAAACATTTCTGACATGCAAAAACAAAACCCAAAAAAATTAGTGACCAATATAGCTACATTTCTTTATGATGACACTCAACAGCCCATCCATAGATTCTGTCATTGCTTGATCTGTTTATGATCAACATTGCGTGCGGCAGCCACCACAGCCTCCCAGACTCTGTTCCAAGAAGTGTACTATTTTCCCTCCCTGTAGATCTTACATTTTATGAGGGACCACAGGTTCTCTATGGGGTTCAGATCAGGTGAACAAGGGGGCCAAATCATTATTTTTTCATCTTTAAGACCTTTACTGGCCAGCCATGCTTGTGGAGTAGTTGGATGCATGTGATGGAGCATTGTCCTGCATGAAAATCATGTTTTTTTTGAACGATACCGACTTCTTCCTGTACCACTGCTTGAAGAAGTTGTCTTCCAGAAACTGACAGTAGGTCTGGGAGTTGAGAGTCACTCCATCCTCAACCCGAAAAGGTCCCACAAGTTCATCTTTGATGATACCAGCCCATACCAGTACCCCCCACTTCCACCTTGCTGGCGTCTGAGTTGGAGTGGAGCTCTCTGCCCTTACTGATCCAGCCTCTGGCCAATCAAGAGTCACTCTCATCTCATCAGTCAATAAAACCTTTGAAAAATCAGTCTTAAGATATTTCTTGACACAGTTTTATCTTGTTTCTTGTTCAACGTGGTTGTTTTTCCGCCTTGCTTATCTTGGCCATGTCCCTGAGTATGGCACACCTTGTGCTTTTTTATACTCCAGTAACGTTGCAGCTCTGAAATATGGCCAAACTGGTGGCAAATGGCATCTTGGCAGCTTCACGCTTGATTTTCCTCAATTCATGGGCAGTTATTCTGCGCCTTTTTTGACCAACACGCTTCTTGCAACCCTGTTGGCTATTTTCCATTAAACGCTTGATTGTTCGGTGATCACGCTTCAAAAGTTTGGCAATTTCAAGACTGCGCCATCCCTCTGCAAGACATCTCACAATTTTGGACTTTTCAGAGCCCGTCAAATCTCTCTTCTGACCCATTTTGCCAAAGGAAAAGAAGTTGCCTAATAATTAAGCACCCCTTATATAGGGTGTTGATGTCATTACACCGCACCCCTCCTCATTACAGAGATGCACATCGCCTGATTTACTTAATTGGTAGTTGGCTCTCAGCCTATACAGCTTGGAGTAGGACAACATGTATAAAAAGTATCATATGATCAAAATACTCATTTGCCTAATAATTCTGCACACGGTGTAAGGCGTGAAAATGGGTCTATGGGCCTGTTGGGCGCATGCCTGTGCCAACAGAAGAATGCTCAGCAATTATTGGGTGGGTGGTGTGATATAGTTAGGGAAAGAACTAATGCAGGTGTCACACGATACGATCTATTGTGCGATCGCACGAGCGATTGTACCCGCCCCCGTCGTTTGTGCGTCACGGGCAATTAGTTGCCCGTGGCGCACAAAGTCGTTAAACCCCCGTCACATGCACTTACCTGCTGAGCGACGTCGCTGTGGGCGGCGAACATCCACTTCCTGAAGGAGGTGGGACGTTCGGCGTCACAGCGACGTCACACAGCGGCCGGCCAATAGAAGCGGAGGGGCGGAGATGAGCGGGACGTAACATCCCACCCACCTCCTTCCTTCTGCATTGACGGCGGGACGCAGGTAAGCTGTGTTCATCGTTCACATGGTGTCACTTGGAGCGATGTGTGCTGCCCCGGGAACGATGAACAACTGGCGCTCAAAAGGAGGGACGATATGAAAATGAGCGACGTGTCAATGAGCAACGATAAGGTGAATATTTTTGCTCCTTCACCGTCGCTCGTAGCTGTCACACATTACGATATATCAAACGATGCCGGATGTGTGTCATTTACGACGTGACCCCGCCGACATATCGCACGATATATTGTCTCGTGTGACACCCACATAACTCTAGGAGCAGCCAAGCAGAGTCCTTATTATTTTGGCCTGAGATGGAGGGAGCTGAAGATCGACTCTAATGCTGTACAACAAAGCCATGAAGGGTCCTTGATATTTCGGTCTGAAAGACAGAGAGCTGAGGATTGAGTAGCGCTCTAGAGCAAAGCCATGGCCAGTTGTAGCAGGTGCCACTGTAACATGTGTCACACCTGGGTAGTAGGTGCAGGAGGCACTATTAGGCCCAGACATTGGTGCCGAGTGGTGGTGTGGCTTTTCTGAGCTGTTGTGGAGTCGAGGGTGTCACGGTGCTCCTTGGCCAGAGATACAGAGAGCTGCGAATTGAGTAGTGATCTAGACCAAAGCCATGGCTGGTTGTACCAGGTACCACTGTAATATGCGTCACACCTGGCTAGTAGGTGCAGGAGGCACTATAAGGCCTATACATTGGTGCCGAACAGTGGTTTGGCTTTTCTGTGGTATTGTGCCGTCTGGGATGTTACGGTGCTCCTCGGCCTGAGATACAGAGAGCTGAGGATTGAGAAGCGCTCTAGAGCAAAGCCATGGCCGGTTGTATCAGGTGCCACTGTAACATGCGTCACACCTGAGTAATAGGTGCAGGAGGCACTGTTAGGCCCATACGTTGGTGCCGAGCGGTGGTATGGCTTTTCTGTGGTATTGTGGAGTCTGGGATGTCACGGTGCACCTCGGCCTGAGATACAGAGAGCTGAGGATTGAGAAGAGCTCTAGAGCAAAGCCATGGCTGGTTGGCACCCGGTGCCACCTAAGGAGAAAACTGAGAAAAAAAGACGGGAAACTGCAGAGAAGCAGAGACAGCGTAACAAGGAGAAGACCCGAGTGATGGTGACTTGATGATATGAGAATCATGCCGAGGGAAAACCAACACAGTCAAAGTGTTGGCCATTCATCTTCTTAAGTTGACAAAATGTTTAAGTAACCATACGCCGCCGTGGAAAGACTTTGAAAGCTTGGAGTAATGTTAATTGTTTCCATGCGAACTGTCTCACGACTCTTTTTTTCTGAATGGCGAATTAATAACCCTTATGAAGTGAGCGACCGGCTCCTGTACCCAAAGAGCAAAAAATGGATAACTATAGGGTTTTGTAGGATTCTAAACACCGATCAGGGCAACATCAGTATCAGTGGGCGCGGGATATTCTAGGTCTTCTTTATTCATCCAGCATTCAAGGTCCCAGTATGGACCACGGTGACCGGAGCAGCCCTGAACTCCTTGCTCCAATGTGATTAGAGGTCATTGGCATAGAAATTCGGCTTTCACTGCTCCTGTTGGCATAGATAGAGTAATGTACCGTATATATATATATATATATATATATATATATATACAGTTAGGTCCAGAAATATTTGGACAGTGACACAAGTTTTGTTATTTTAGCTGTTTACAAAAACATGTTCAGAAATACAATTATATATATAATATGGGATGAAAGTGCACACTCCCAGCTGCAGTATGAGAGTTTTCACATCCAAATCGGAGAAAGGGTTTAGGAATCATAGCTCTGTAATGCAAAGCCTCCTCTTTTTCAAGGGACCAAAAGTAATTGGACAAGGGACTCTAAGGGCTGCAATTAACTCTGAAGGCATCTCCCTCGTTAACCTGTAATCAATGAAGTAGTTAAAAGGTCTGGGGTTGATTACAGGTGTGTGGTTTTGCATTTGGAAGCTGTTGCTGTGACCAGACAACATGCGGTCTAAGGAACTCTCAATTGAGGTGAAGCAGAACATCCTGAGGCTGAAAAACATAAAAAATAGATCAGAGAGATAGCAGACATGCTTGGAGTAGCAAAATCAACAGTCGGGTACATTCTGAGAAAAAAGGAATTGACTGGTGAGCTTGGGAACTCAAAAAGGCCTGGGCGTCCACGGATGACAACAGTGGTGGATGATCGCCGCATACTTTCTTTGGTGAAGAAGAACCCGTTCACAACATCAACTGAAGTCCAGAACACTCTCAGTGAAGTAGGTGTATCTGTCTCTAAGTCAACAGTAAAGAGAAGACTCCATGAAAGTAAATACAAAGGGTTCACATCTAGATGCAAACCATTCATCAATTCCAAAAATAGACAGGCCAGAGTTAAATTTGCTGAAAAACACCTCATGAAGCCAGCTCAGTTCTGGAAAAGTATTCTATGGACAGATGAGACAAAGATCAACCTGTACCAGAATGATGGGAAGAAAAAAGTTTGGAGAAGAAAGGGAACGGCACATGATCCAAGGCACACCACATCCTCTGTAAAACATGGTGGAGGCAGCGTGATGGCATGGGCATGCATGGCTTTCAATGGCACTGGGTCACTTGTGTTTATTGATGACATAACAGCAGACAAGAGTAGCCGGATGAATTCTGAAGTGTACCGGGATATACTTTCAGCCCAGATTCAGCCAAATGCCGCAAAGTTGATCGGACGGCGCTTCATAGTACAGATGGACAATGACCCCAAGCATACAGCCAAAGCTACCCAGGAGTTCATGAGTGCAAAAAAGTCAATCACCAGATCTTAACCCAATTGAGCATGCATTTCACTTGCTCAAATCCAGACTTAAGACGGAAAGACCCACAAACAAGCAAGACCTGAAGGCTGCGGCTGTAAAGGCCTGGCAAAGCATTAAGAAGGAGGAAACCCAGCGTTTGGTGATGTCCATGGGTTCCAGACTTAAGGCAGTGATTGCCTCCAAAGGATTCGCAACAAAATATTGAAAATAAAAATATTTTGTTTGGGTTTGGTTTATTTGTCCAATTACTTTTGACCTCCTAAAATGTGGAGTGTTTGTAAAGAAATGTGACAATTCCTACAATTTCTATCAGATATTTTTGTTCAAACCTTCAAATTAAACGTTACAATCTGCACTTGAATTCTGTTGTAGAGGTTTCATTTCAAATCCAATGTGGTGGCATGCAGAGCCCAACTCGCGAAAATTGTGTCACTGTCCAAATATTTCTGGACCTAACTGTATATATATATATATATATATCTTACAGCCTGCAAAGTTGTTCTGTGTCATTGTGTTTGTTTGTTGTTTTTTCCCATTCAGTGCAAAGTAGGTTTACACATTTATTGTATTTTGTTTGGAGTATTATAGTAATAATAATAATAATAATAATAATAATTTTATTCATTTATATAGCGCTATTAATTCCACAGCGCTTTACATACATTGGCAACACTGTCCCCATTGGGGCTCATAGTAGTTATATTCTTGTACATAGAGGGCAGTATTGTAGTAGTTATATTCAGTATTATAGTAGTTATATTCTTGTACATAGGGGCAGTATTATAGTAGTTATATTCAGTATTATAGTAGTTATATTCTTGTACATAGGGGCAGTATTATAGTAGTTATATTCTTGTACATAGGAGCAGTATTATAGTAGTTATATTCTTCTACATAGAGGCAGTATTATAGTATTTATATTCTTGTACATACGAGTAGTATTATAGTAATAATATTCCTGTACATAGGGGGCAGTATTATAGTAGTTATATTCTTGAAAATAGGAGCAGTATTATAGTAGTTATATTCTTGCACATAGGAGCAGTATTATAGCGGTTATATTCTTGTACATAGGAGCAGTATTATAGTAGTTATATTCTTGTACATAGGGCAGTATTATAGTCGTTATATTCTTATACATAGGGCAGTATTATAGTAGTTATATTCTTATACATAGGGGTCAGTATTATAGTAGTTATATTCTTGTACATAGGGGGCAGTATTATAGTAGTTATATTCTTGTACATAGGGGGCAGTATTATAGTAGTTATATTCTTGTACATAGGAGCAGTATTATAGTAGTTATATTCTTGTACATAGGAGCAGTATTATAGTAGTTATATTCTTGTACATAGGGGCAGTATTATAGTAGTTATATTCTTGTACATAGGGTCAGTATTATAGTAGTTATATTCTTATACATAGGGGCAGTATTATAGTAGTTATATTCTTGTACATAGGGGCAGTATTATAGTAGTTATATTCTTGTACATAGGGGGCAGTATTATAGTAGTTATATTCTTGAAAATAGGAGCAGTATTATAGTAGTTATATTCTTGCACATAGGAGCAGTATTATAGCGGTTATATTCTTGTACATAGGAGCAGTATTATAGTAGTTATATTCTTGTACATAGGGCAGTATTATAGTCGTTATATTCTTATACATAGGACAGTATTATAGTAGTTATATTCTTATACATAGGGCAGTATTATAGTAGTTATATTCTTGTACATAGGGGGCAGTATTATAGTAGTTATATTCTTGTACATAGGGGGCAGTATTATAGTAGTTATATTCTTGTACATAGGAGCAGTATTATAGTAGTTATATTCTTGTACATAGGAGCAGTATTATAGTAGTTATATTCTTGTACATAGGGGCAGTATTATAGTAGTTATATTCTTGTACATAGGGTCAGTATTATAGTAGTTATATTCTTATACATAGGGGCAGTATTATAGTAGTTATATTCTTGTACATAGGGGCAGTATTATAGTAGTTATATTCTTGTACATAGGGGGCAGTATTATAGTAGTTATATTCTTGAAAATAGGAGCAGTATTATAGTAGTTATATTCTTGCACATAGGAGCAGTATTATAGCGGTTATATTCTTGTACATAGGAGCAGTATTATAGTAGTTATATTCTTGTACATAGGGCAGTATTATAGTCGTTATATTCTTATACATAGGACAGTATTATAGTAGTTATATTCTTATACATAGGGCAGTATTATAGTAGTTATATTCTTGTACATAGGGGGCAGTATTATAGTAGTTATATTCTTGTACATAGGAGCAGTATTATAGTAGTTATATTCTTGTACATAGGGTCAGAATTATAGTAGTTATATTCTTATACATAGGGGCAGTATTATAGTAGTTATATTCTTGTACATAGGGTCAGAATTATAGTAGTTATATTCTTATACATAGGGGCAGTATTATAGTAGTTATATTCTTGTACATAGGGGCAGTATTATAGTAGTTATATTCTTGTACATAGGGGCAGTATTATAGTAGTTATATTCTTATACATAGGGGCAGTATTATAGTAGTTATATTCTTGTACATAGGGTCAGAATTATAGTAGTTATATTCTTATACATAGGAGCAATATTATAGTAGTTATATTCTTGTACATAGGGTCAGAATTATAGTAGTTATATTCTTATACATAGGGGCAGTATTATAGTAGTTATATTCTTGTACATAGGGGCAGTATTATAGTAGTTATATTCTTGTACATAGGGGCAGTATTATAGTAGTTATATTCTTATACATAGGGGCAGTATTATAGTAGTTATATTCTTGTACATAGGGCAGTATTATAGTAGTTATATTCTTATACATAGGGCAGTATTATAGTAGTTATATTCTTTATATAGGGGCAGTATTATAGTAGTTATATTCTTGTACATAGGGGCAGTATTATAGTAGTTATATTCTTGTACATAAGGGCAGTATTATAGTAGGTATATTCTTGTATTTAGGGCAGTATTATAGTAGTTATATTCTTGTACAGAAGAGGAGCAGTTTTGACTAAATTATCTCTTAATACATGTAAATCATCTTGCAGTGTTATATAAATGTTTCGCCTTTCAAAGGGAAGTCTGTGTAAGAAGGTCACAGCTATTTTAATTGTATATCCATCTAAAATCTCCTTCGGGTTTTGCGATCTGTCACCTAATCCAATATTTATAGGAGATTTGAGAACTATAGGCACAGGGGGACTAAGGATCACAGGACAGGGAGCCGAGGAGAAATGTGCCTTCTGGTGATGTAACGTTCAATTGGATGACATCATTTCTTCTAGCCGGGGAGGCTTCGGCTATACCTAATGGGAGCACTGTCGTCACTGGTAATTTCCTTTCCTTTAAGAAAATGTTGACTTTACTGAATTAAAATTCTACTTTGAACTTTTTAAACTTACATTCAAGTAATTTTATTTGAGGAAAAAAGGAAATGTACTGTTGACCTGCATGTAACAAGCTCAAAGACAACGTTACAGGGGACCTGAGCAAATGGCTCCACACATCTCTGCCTCCTATACACGTTATATAACTTCAATCCGACCTGGATTTTCAGGTTATTATTAGGGCAATTTATAAGGGTCTGGGTTTATCTTTCTTTCTTCTTCTTTTAATAACCTTCAGATCTTGAGCCATGGTGGTTTCATGGGTGAATGATCCGTAGGAAGATCAATCTTGTGTAGCCTAGATAGGTCCACCAGGATCTTTTCCGCATAGATAGGTCCACTAGGGTCTTCTCTGCCTAGATAGGTCCACCAGGGTCTTCTCCACCTAGAAAGGTCCACCATGGTCTTCTCTGCCTAGATAGTTCCACCAGGGTCTTCTCCGCCTAGAAAGGTCCACCAGGGTCTTCTCCGCCTAGAAATGTCCACCAGAGTCTTCTCCACCTAGATAGTTCCACTAGGGGCTTCTCTGCCTGTCTAGGTCCACCAGTGTCTTTTCCACTGTTATCTTGATACTATCAAGCCATTGGGTTGTTGGTCTTCTTCTACCCCTTGTTCCTTCTATTTTTCTGACCATGAGTTTCTTCGTGATTTCTCTCTTCGTATGATCTGTCTAAATTAGGCAAGTCGTAGCTTGGTGATCCTTGCTTCAAGTGACATGTCTGACTTAATTGGTTCCATAATTGATTTATTTGTTCAAAAAAACCCTTCTCCTGCACCACATTTTGAAGGCGTTGATTCTTTTTCTGTCTTGTTTCTCTATTATTCATGTTTCGCATCCATATGTTACTACAGAAAAGACCAGACTATGTACAAGTCAAGACCAGACTATGTACGAGCCATGTCTTCATCTCCAGTGAAATGTTACTCGATTTGAGGACCTTGTCTAGTGACTTTTTGGGTGATATATTCTATATTATATAGACGAATACTGGTCTAAGTGTCGTGATGCTTAGATGTAACTATAACAGAGGGACTACAGAATTTGTGTTCACACCTGCGTCTTTGTGCTCGTCATTGGCCAATTGCCCCATACCCCCAGCACTGGCCCTGTTGTAGGTTTTGTATAAGAGCCTTGTGTCTTGTAGAGCAAAAAACCCAACAATAGCATAATATACCTTGCCATTGTCCATAGTGGGTATTTGCTGTCAAAAACGGTTAATGTGGTGATAGCAGGATCCAATTGAAGGAGATCCGATGTAGAATGGACAGAAATTGGGTAAAACGGATGCATCATTGACATGTCGGGATTTTTTGCTCTCCTTATGGCCTGGTTATGTCTCGTTTAAGGAGTCGATAAGGAGTCTTGAAGGGGGATAGGTGTGCTATGTGGGGGGGATGCTAGAGGCGACGGAACAATAATGAGGGAACAATTGGCCACCCCTTGCGTAAAACAAACTGTTTATAAACAGAATCGACTTCCCGCTACATAGTGATCCTTCCACTTGAAGTCTTTGGTTAAGGGGCTGTAATTTCCCTTTAAACCCTGTTGTTTATAATCCACTTCTGCCAAGTCTGGCTCCTTTTGCTTTTTTTCGCTACAGTTGGTGTAATATCTGTGCCCGGCGCTGGTGCGGAGGTAAGCCCGCGGAGGGCTCGGATCACATTCTGCACACATTACCCTACCAGCCGATGACATTCCCTCCAATTGTTCAGGATCCTGTTACATAAAGGTGTTCCTGCAAGCCATAGAAATCTGCTGACATGCAAGGAGGTATTAAGAGGCTAATCTGAGGAAGAGAGAGCAAAACACGTCTTGGCTCTTTAACAACAGCGGGGGAGAGGAAATCTAAAACACAAACCCGCGAGGCGGTGGCCCATTAACCCTTGCAATATTGAATGGATGGGTTCCCAGGGCCTAGTAAGTATGTCTCTAGTAATAACCCTGTAAGTACTGTGGAGGGCATTGCAAAACCCTCATGTTTTACATAGTAGTGGACACAAAATTGGCAAAAACAGCCCATGCAAGTTGCAAGGTTACATTTTTGTTCAGTGCTTGTGTGACGCCCTGGACTGGTCAGGTCGTCCCAGGTAGTCACACACACACAGCCTCCCTCCCCGATTAGGTGACAGCAGCCAACCTAGAAACCCTTGTCACCACCCTCCAGGCTTGATGTCCACACCATGGGGGCGGAGCCAGGCAGTTGGCTCCGCCCACCAAGGAGTTCACAGGCCTGGAGGCGGGAAAACAAACACACAAGTTGTAGCGCAGAGTAGAGAGAAGTCAATTTCAAGGGCAGACCTGTGTCCAGGCCTGCCAACAGACTACTCCGGTGGCTGGGTTAGAGCCCAGTCACCTTTGGCAAGGAGGCAGACAGTGGTGGCCGCCTGCAGGAGCTGGGATTACAGCCGGTGGAACCGTAGGGACCGGGGTCGGGCGGTGGCCCGCCGGTACCGAAGCAGGGAACCGATTGGAAACCGGAGCACCAGGAGGGGTACTCAGACCCAGTACAAAGCCCTGAACCGACAGGGCCGAGTCAAATCAACTGATTGAGGACTGGACTTAAGGACCTATCCCACACAAGACCCGTTAGAAGACAACAGCCCAACCATACAGGGTAAAGCCACCGCCAAGGCATAGAGACCCAAAGGGCCAGCGTCTGCGGGCAAACGGGCTCCTACGGCATATACAAGTCGGGGAGCGGACTACTGTTGCTTAGGCATAGGAGTCAAACATTTACACACAGAGGTGCAGGAGAAAGGCGGAAACCACCAACCTATTCTGGAAGAAGCTGCAGCCGGCTGCGGGCCCCGTTCATCATCCCGTTAGGTTTACCAGAGACTCCAGTGTATTGTGTCATAGTGAGTACACCAGTGCCTTCGGGCCGCGCACCGCGCCGCACCGCATCAGCACCCGGCACGCACCCGCTCCCAGGCCTCAGCACCTCCCTCGGGCCCCCGGGATCATCGCTCCCCTACCCACAGAGCGGTCAACACCAAGCTGCACAACACCATTCCTGGGAGGCCTAGTTAACGGCAGCAGTGGTGTCCATCTATTCACCACAACCCGTGGGTGGCGTGACGAACTTACATCCATTCCAAACCAACGCGGCCCCGGCCTTGGAACTCCCCGCCAAAGTCCCTGCGTGTAGCGCGAACCCCCTTGCAGAGCGACGTGACCCCCGGGTCCGTGAGGAGCTCAAGCCACCACCCACTGTACAAGCACGGATCCGAGCGGCGCGGCGGTCGCAGCCGAGCCCGCGGGGTGGTACACTTGAAGGTTCTGTGCCTCAATACAAATTCTGGTACCAGTGACCCCCCAACTTACCATTGTGACGCCCTGGCCGGGCCAGGTAGTCACAGATAGGGCCCCGCATTACACCTGTCCCTCATAGGTAACACACAGCCAAACATTAAAACCCTAGTCACCCCCCTCAGGGCTTGATGGACACACCAGGGGGCGGAACCAGGCGGTTAGAAGACGCCCACCGAGGAGTCTCAGACAGCCTGAGGCGGCAAAGTAGCAGTGAGTGAAAGTCTAGAGTTAAGGTTGGAGAGGTGTGTGGGATGGAGCTGTGTGCAGCTCCAGCAGTGGAGAGAAACTGTTTGAGCAGGTGCCAGGGTAGGAGCCCTGGTACCTTTGGCTAGGAGGCAGACGGCGGTCTCCGTCTGCAGGAGCCAAGAAGACGGCTCGGTGGATCCGAGGTGGACCGGGACAGGGTAGTGGCCCACTGGTACCAACCCAGGGAACCGACTCGGAAACCGGAGCACAAAGGGGGGTACTCAGACCCTGAAGCTAGGTCCAGAAGCGACTGGGGGCTAGCTACTTAACTGATTGTGGCCAGGACTAGACGTCCTGTCCCACCCAAAGTCCCAACTGAAGGCAAAACGAGGGGGATAAAAGGCCACCGCCATGGCTCAGAGATCCCACGGGCCAGCGTCTGCGGGCAAAAGGCTCCTTAGGCGACCACAAGCCGGGAGCGGACTCCTGAAGTTGCAAACACAGGCAGTCCACCATCTTACACAGGTGCAGGAGAAAGACAGAGACCACCAGCCGGGTGGGGGACCAGACCGCAGCTGGCTGCGGGCACTGACCACCATCACCTTGGTTTACCAGAGACTCGTGTGTTTACTAATAGTGAGTAAGAAGAGAGGCTGTGGAAAAACAAGCGCAAACAGGGTCTTACCCCAATATGTGCGGGGTAGGGAGGGGGGAGTAAATATACTCACCAATTGCAGTTGTGAGAGTCACAACTACTATAAACGCATGTAATATCGATCCACGGCTGCAGCCACCCAAACGACAGATAACAGAAAGCGAAGGAGAAAGGTGTTTAAATGCCGCGCCAATAGATCACTTCTGCAGATGTTCAGATCAATGTCACTTTATTATCATACAGGTCGACGCGTTTCCGGAGCATCTGCCCCCTTCTTCAGGACCACCAGGTATAGAAATAACATCAAATCTGTCCCAGTAGGACGATACATACAATATATAGCCACAATGACGTCATCAGACCAATCGTCAAATGAAAAAAACAGGCGGGAAAGGATACCACGTTGTCAAAAGTGACGTACTATATAACATTTCTAAGGATGCATAAAAAACATCAAATGTAATCCATCAAAAGATCGCTCAGATGCAGCCACCCATAAAAGTGGTAAAAACATCAAATAATAAAAATATATACATACAAGAACAAAAATACATAAAAAGACCCATGTAAATCATAAACGTGTATAACCCCTCCAATTACATGTGTATACATATATATAAAACCACATGCACCACGTGTTTGCATGTATAGAATAAATGTGTGTTAACCCGGGGTCAGGGAAGGGCAGAGAACCCTCAATACTCTGAGTGTATCAGACTCAATAGATATACGGACATCACAGCGTAAACCCATACCACCACCAGAGAGTGTCTATCTTTCACCTGAAATATATTCCCACCCTAGGAGCATAAGTGACGCTGATGGATAGGGGGACACACTAACACCAAAGGAGTACATAGGAATAAAGCTTCTGACCAAAGAACCCAGACCGCGGTTCATCAGAGGACAGGAGCGTGGGGAAAAACTGATCGGCGCATGCGTCAAAGGTCTGTATCAAGAGCCAACAGTAGTTCACTAGAGGGCATAAGCGTGGGAAAAAAACATGTGCGCATGCGTTAAAAATCTGTAACCAGAAAGGACAGGTTAACAAGTTGACAACCGTGGGAACTAGCGCATAGCGAATTCGTGACCATAATAGAAACCCAGCACGTGCCTGGGAAATCAATATAGTAGAACACAATAGAATTAAAACATCGGTATAGATGGCCGTGCATACAGAGGAAATATTCCAAGTGTCTAAATGTGTATAGCCATGTGGAAGGTAAAAAGTGCATCTGGACCCGGATCAAAAGTATCCCCTTGTCCTAATTGACCCAAGAAGATAGAAAAAAAGGGGATGGTCTGATGACGTCATTGTGGCTATATATTGTATGTATCGTCCTACTGGGACAGATTTGATGTTATTTCTATACCTGGTGGTCCTGAAGAAGGGGGCAGATGCTCCGGAAACACGTCGACCTGTATGATAATAAAGTGACATTGATCTGAACATCTGCAGAAGTGATCTATTGGCGCGGCATTTAAACACCTTTCTCCTTCGCTTTTTGTTTACTAATAGTGAGTACAACAGCACCCTCCGGTCGCCCATCTCCCTGCACCGCCAAACATTCCCCCCAATGGGTCCCGGGGCCACCATCCCTGCCCATGGAGGGGTTAACAACTTGCTGCGCAACATCTCCCCCGGGTGCCCCGTAACTGCAGCGGTGGTGTCCACCTTCACCACATCCCGTGGGTGGCGTCACGAACTTAACATGGCTCCGGCCGTACATCTACGTCCCCAAACCACAATCCCCTTTTTGGTTGAAGTGACCGCGAGACCCTCGAGCCACCCACTGAGGTCCGGATCCGAGCGGCTCGGCTGCTGAGCACGGGGCGGTGCACCATGATCAGAATGTTTGGTGCCCTCAGGCTCCAGGACCTGGTGGAAATGTTAGTGCAGATGCTATTTGTGCACCATATATTGCTCCGCCCCAGCTCAGTTCCAGATCTCTGCTAAGTTCCATAACTACACCCCTGCTCAGTTCCAAATTCACACCCCTGCTCAGTTCCATAACCACACCCCTGCTCAACTCCATAACCACACCCCTACTCAGTTCCATAACCACACCCCTACTCAGTTGCAAATCCAATCCACACCCCTGCTCAGTTCCATAAGCACACCCTTGCTCAGTTCCAAATCCACATTCCTGCTCAGTTTCATAACCACACCCCTGCTCAGTTTCAAAACCACATTCCTGCTAAGCTCCATAACCACACCCCTGCTCAGTTTCAAATCCACACCCCTGCTCAGTTCCATAACCACCCTGCTGCTCAGTTCCATAACCACACCCCTGCTCAATTCCATAACCACACCTTTACTCAGTTCGAAATCTAATCCACACCACTGCTCAGTTTCAGATCCACACACCTGCTAATTTCCATAACCAGACCTCTGCTCAGTTCCAAAACCACAATCTGCTAAGTTCCATAACCACACCGCTGCTCAGTTCCATAACCACACCCCTGCTCAATTCCATAACCACACCTTTACTCAGTTCGAAATCCAATCCACACCCCTGCTCAGTTTCAAATCCACATGTGGCGCCCTGGACAAGCCAGGATGTCACAGGTACTGCAACAACACACCCCACACCCCGGTTAGGCACATCAGTCACACACGCAAATCCTTGTTGCCTCCCTCCAGGGGCTGATATCCACACCAGGTGGGGTGGAGCCAGGCGGTTGGCCCCACCCACTGAGGAGTTCACAGTCCTGGAGGCGGGAAAGAGAGTCAGTTGGAGTCGGGAGTTGAGTGAAGTGGTAGTGGAGGAGCAAGAGCAGACTGACCGTGTCCGGGTACGTGGCCCGGGCACCCAAGAGCAAGGTTGGCAGACGGTGGTGACCGTCTGCAGGAGAAGCCGATTGACGCATAACCGTAAGGACCGGGGATGGGCGGTGGCCCGCCGGTACCGAACCGGGGAGCGAAGAGAAGCCAGCACCATTCGGCAGGGCCTACGGACCCCGACCAGGCTTGGAGTCGCCGTTAAACCGGTCAAATCCGTCAGCGACGGGAACCTCCGGGATTTCCCAGCAGCAAAGACCCGACTGAAGGCAACCGCTCAACCGTGAAGGGAAATACAGCTACCGCCACAGCTAGAGTTCCCAGGGCCAGAGCCTGCGGGCAAAAAGGGGCTCCTCTGGCAAACACACCACTGGGGAGCGGGCTACCGGTGGGAAGCCATCGGGGCCGAAAACACACTACAGGTGCAGGGAGAGGCAGTCACCGCCAACCTACCGGGAGTGACCACCGCAGCTGCCTGCGGGACCCGTCCATCCAGCCGTTTGTTTTACCAGAGACTCCGTGTACGTTATTGGCTGAGTGAGTACTACCGTGCCGTCTGGCACTGCGCTGACCCCGCGACCCTGCGCCCCGCCAAACCCCGTCATCCACTTTCCAGTCACCATCACCGGGACCACCAAACCCCCCTACCCACGGAGGGGAGAGAAACATCTCGGCTGCTCCCTGTCATCGCTCCCGGGATCCCCGTCCAGAGCAGCGGTGGTGTCCCAACCTCACCACAACCGTGGGTGGCGTCACGGACCGACTTCCCAAACCCCAAATACTATTCCCATTTCACTCACGGGCGAGGAGCGCCGCTCGAGTCCTCGGATCCGGCCCACCGCTCGAGCCACTGAGCAGTAGCAGCGCCAGACCCGAGCGTGGTGAGCGCAGCGTCCCCTCCCCGCCCGCGACACACACACCTGCTAATTTCCATAACCAGACCTCTGCTCAGTTCCAAAACCACAATCCTGCTAAGTTCCATAACCATACCCCTGCTCAATTCCATAACCACACCTTTACTCAGTTCCAAATCAAATCCACACCCCTGCTCAGTTCCATAGCTACACCCCTGCTCAGTTCCATAACCACAGCCCTACTCAATTCCAAAGGCACACCCCTCAATGGGACTTCCTTTTTCCTGAAGGACAAATTGTTTGCTTAACCCTTTCCTTTCCCACCACTGTTAAAAAAAAAGTTGATTTGACCTTTTTTTTTACTATATTTACTCATATGTTGCATATGTAAAGGAGGATAGGTCCTATATTGTTGTGATCTGGAGGTAAAATAATAGTTATAGGAGATACCTCAATGGTAATTAGGCCAGTGTGTTAACACTTTTCACTTTTGATGTAATCAAGAGAGTTGTTCTGTTATGGGAGTGTATGGCTTTTCCTCAACCTAACATTTCAAATATAGGGGATGTGATCTACAGTGATGTTAACCCCTTCATGACCAAGAACGTACTGGTACCTCCTTGGTGGTGTATGTCCCGCTACCGCAGGCTCCCGCTGCGAGCCCGCAGTAATCCCCGCACATGTCTGCTGATCTGTCCTTCCTGGGCTTGTAGTTCTGTCTGTGCTGGCTGGATTCGATATCCAGACTGTAGATATTGAGTCTTAGGATCCGGCAGACTCTGGGTTCCAGGAGTTTCTCCAGATCTTTGTAGACTCTGGTACGTGGTCAGTTTCTGTGAGGTGATGATATCGATTCTCCAGTACTTACATACCTCTCCTGTCCCTCGTCTACCATCTTCCTGATTCTGTTTTTGTCAAGTTGCTGTGATTGTTGCTTAGGTCCAGTTGGGTTTGGATGAGCTGTGTCGGGGGCTCTGGTTTGTGTGGACCGCTTAGATGTAGCAAGATTTTATGGTGATGGAAGCTTGGATTGCTCCTATGTAGGTGAGCCCAGAATGAGAATGCCCACATCAGAACTTCTAGGTGTAGAGGGAATTTGCCCAGCTCAGCCCGGTAGGCACTGGTGGAGGTGTCCAGAGGATCTTGAAAAGGGGCTCACAGAATTCCAAGTGTAATGTTTCTGTTGGCCTAGAATTGCACCTTGACCAGACTGGGTATGTGTAAGAGCTCCAGACTTCTATTCCGTACAGTAGGATTGCGGGTGATGATGGCAGAGTAGATTTTAAGTCAGTCCCTCAGTGGCAGCTTCAGATAGTTTCCTTCAGATGGCATAAAACGCTTTGCAGGCCTTGTATTTCAGGGTTTCTATGAGGTGTTTGAATCTCCCTGACTTGTGAATTTCAGGGCCCAGACAGGTGTATTTGTAAGATTCCAGTTGTTTAGCACAAAAAGTGGTGGTCCTATATTGTCTTTTCTGGAACAGCATGATATTGGTTTCTTTAGATTGATTGGCAGTGCCTATGTGGAGCTAAATTTTTCCAAGATTTGCAGGTTGTCTTGGAGCCCTTTCTCGGTTGGTGACAGCAGCAGTAGGTCATCTGCATACAGCAGGAATTTCACCTGTTCGTCATGGAGGGTGAGATCTTGCACCGCGGAGAGTTCCAGAGCAGTGGCTGCTCATTGATTCCAGAGCGGTGGCCGCTCAATGATTTAAATGTTGAGGACCGTTGGTCTTAGACTGCAGCCCTGTGTGACTCTTCGGCTCTACAGGAAATAAGCCGTTCTTCTACCATTCACCCTCACACTGCAGTGTGGTGCCCCTGAAGCTTCAATCACCACAGAGGTACTGCAACTCAGCCAGAGGTGTGGTGCCCCATCCAGAGTAAGGAAGAGGTCATCCACCGGTAGACACAAAACACAGACACTTTCATTAGTGACATTCCACTAGACTGTGGTTAGGGCAAGTTGCTACTTGAGGTTCCCATGGGAATGCACAGTCCAAGCCAGCCTGGGGGTGGAGTCTAGTTAGTGGGAGCAGTCTGGAGTAGGAGAGTTGAGAAGGAGCAGTGGAGGTGTGAAGACCTGTGGTCTGGAGCTAGTGCAGCTCCACCCACTCACAAGAAGAGAAGGGGTCCTAGAGCCCACGAGGAGTGTGCCATACTCCCGTGGTCTCGTTCCACATACGACATATTGGACTGCAAGGACTTGGCCGCAGACAGGGATCCAGTCCCTCGGCTAGAGGAGAAGAACCAATGTGCTCATCTAGTAAAACCAGAGGCTAAGGATACAGCTAGTACAGAAGCCAACTCCGCACACAAATCCGCTGGAAGGTGACCATAGAGTGCCAAGGGACAGAGCTTCAAGCCACCCTATAGGGTCCGCAGACTGTGTGCCTAGGCGTGGGATAGGTGGGAGAGAAGTCAGCGCAGGAAGATGACCGGGGAAGGAACATACGAAGGGTGCACAGGTGTTGACCTCTGAACTATCCGGGATTAACTGGAGCCCATCACAGTGGAACCCAGCACTCCAAAGGTGGTCCCTGACTAGTCGTGTTACCTTGGAACCTGCTACAGTGAATAAAAAACTTGAGACTGCATAACTGTGTCGCTCCGTTATTCGCCTTCGCCTCCGGCCCTGCACCCCCGCCATCTCCGACTACTACCACCATCGGCCCTTGGGTCCAGATCTACCTGTGGAGAGCTATACCAACTCAGCTGCTCACCATCTGCCCCAGAGGTTACATTCCGCAGCGTTGGCTACTTCTGACCGAGTACCACAGGTGGCGTCACGAATAACTATCATCTTCCCTTGTAAATAAGCCCCCGTTTTATAATGACTCCACTGGGGTCACGGAACCGGGCCTTGCTGCCGCGACTTCCCACCCAAGAAAAAGGACGGGCCCAGTTACAAGTGCCCCACAGCCCCGCTGCGGGCGTGTCAGCAGCGGTTCTTGGTGTAGGGTCTTCTGATGACATCGTAGATCTTTCCTCCTATTCCGCTCTTCAGCTATTTCAGGAATAAGCCCGGCTTCCACACTGAATTGAAGGCCTTTTTAAAGTCTACAAATCAGGCGTATATGTTCCCGTGCTTTGTATTGTGGACGTGGCTCTGGATGAGGCTGTGTGTAGATGTGGTCGGTGGTTCACTACTTTGGCATGAACCCTGCTTGGCTCTTGCTGAGGACGTTGTGCTCGTTGAGGAAACTGAGGATCCTCTTGTTCAGGAGACTGTGAGCAGTCTACCCAGGTTGCTGCTGATACATCTGCCTATGTAGTAGGCAGGGTCATACCTGTCCCCACTCTTATGTATGGATGTGATGAGACCTTGGTTCCAAGTACGAGGGAAGTAGCCGGGCCTCAGCACAATATTAAAAAGTTTAACCATGGCACCCGGTATTTCTGATGGGCTGTACTTCAGAATTTCTGGGGGTTCAATGCAGACCATTGGCTTTTCTACATCTTATGGAAGAGATTCTCTTTGTATCTTCCTGTGTTATGGTTGGTGTATCCAGAGGGTTTTGGAAATGTTTTACTTTGTCGTACATTGTCTTTATATTAGCCTTTATGTTTTTCTGTTCTCGGCTTAGTCTTTCCTTTGGGATGTCTTTGTAGAGGTCTCTGAAGTACTGATGCTAGATGTTGTCATTTTGAATATGGATCTTGCTCTTCTTGCCTTTTGTGCCCATATGGTTCAATAGTTTCCAGAAGGAGTTGTTTCCTAGGGCATCATGGAGTTGGTTAATTATGGTGAAGACGTAATTTTGCTTCTTCCTGGTTTTGTGCTGCCTTTGTATGGTGTCATAGGCTTCCTTCAGAGCCCGGTGGTTAGTGTCTCTGTGTTTCTTGTTTGAGTCTGTTCTTAGCGTTTCCTGTGCGGCTTGACACTCTCTGTCAAACTAATCGTTGATCTGTTTTTCTTTTGACCTCTTGTAGTTGACTATCCATCTGTCGCGGGCAGGGAGGGCGCTGCGCTCACCCACTGCTCGGGTCCGGCTGCTGCTGCTCACTCGTTCGGTGGCTCGAGCGGTGGGCCGGATCCCGGGGACTTGAGCGGCGCTCCTTCTCCCGTGAGTTAAAGGGGTGGTTTGGTTTAGGGATATTGTCCGTGACGCCACCCACGGTTTGTGGTGAGGTTGGGACACCACCGCTGCTCTGTACGGGGATCCCGGGAGCGTGGACAGTGAGCAGCTGAGATGTTTTCTCCCCTCCGTGGGTAGGGGGGTTTGGTGGTCCCGGGGCCCGGTGGTGGAGATCGGAAGGTGGGTTGCGGGGCCTGGCTGGGTGCAGGGCCACGGGGCAGCGCAGTGCCAGACGGCACGGTGGTACTTACTCAGCCAGTAACGCACACGGAGTCTCTGGTAAAACAAACGGCTGGATGGACGAGTCCCACAGACGGCTGCGGCGGTCACTCCCGGTAGGTTGGCGGTAACTGTCTCTTCCTGCACCGGTGTTCTGTTCTCGGCCCCAATGGCTTCCCACTGATAGCCCGCTCCCCAGCGGTATGTTGGCTAAGGGAGCCCTTCCTTTGCCCGCAGGCTCTGGCCCTGGGAGCTCTAGCTCTGGCGGTAGCTTTATCTCCCTCACAGTTTGGATGGTTGCCTTCAGTCGGGTCTTTACTGCTGGGAAACCCCGGAGGTTCCCGGATTTGACCGGTTTTACGGCGACTCCTAGCCTGGTCGGGGTCCGTAGGCCCTGCCGGATGGTGCTGGCTTCTCTTCGCTACCCGATCCGGTACCGGCGGGCCACCGCCCGTCCCCAGTCCTTACGGTTGTACGTCAATCGGCCTCTCCTGCAGACGGTCGCCACCGTCTGCCAACCTTGCACTCAGGTGCCCGGGCCACGTACTCGGACACGGTCAGTCTGCTCCTCAACTACTACTTCCCTAACTGTCTCTCTCTCCTCCTTGTCACTATCTGACCTTCTTTCCCGCCTCCAGGACTGTGAACTCCTTGGTGGAAGGAGCCAACCGCCTGGCTCTGCCCCACCTGGTGTGGACATCAGCCCCTGGAGGGAGGCAACAAGGATTTGTGTCTGGCTTTGATGTTCCTAACCGGGGTGTAGTGTGTGTTGTTGCAGTACCTGTGACGTCCTGGCTTGTCCAGGGCGCACACATCCATCCATCCATCCACCTATCTATCCCTCTATCTGTCTATCTATCTATCTCCTATTTATTGCAGGCTGGTGCAGTGACAATCGTGTTCTCACCACGGCTTACATGAATAGTAATGTGACTCCCTGGGTCATGGCCTCTATAACCTCTGCAGGTCATCTCTAGCCTTTAGGCATATGACATGGTGCACACAATGCTTCCAGCTGTTACTCCTCGGTAACCATTATAAAATTAGTAATATTTTCTTTGGGAATAGTTTCTGGGCTACTTAGGATATTCACAAAGCTCAAGCCAAGGAAGCTGAGGAGATCAGCAAGCAGGTTCCCGTCGCTGACGGATTTGACCGGTTTTACGGCGACTCCTAGCCTGGTCGGGGTCCGTAGGCCCTGCCGGATGGTGCTGACTTCTCTTCGCTCCCCGATCCGGTACCGGCGGGCCACCGCCCGTCCCCAGTCCTTACGGTTGTACGTCAATCGGCCTCTCCTGCAGACGGTCGCCACCGTCTGCCAACCTTGCTCTCAGGTGCCCGGGCCACGTACCCGGACACGTCTCCAAGCAGGAGAACATAGGCAGCGTATGGGGAAAATGCCAAGTAATGATGACTTGGTGGAAAGCTGGTGGTGCTCTCTCCTCATGACAGCGGTGGATGTTCTCCGCACACAACACTTATTTACTAATCTCAGTTATTTTTTTGATCATTGGATCCTCACAGATGAAGGCCAGCATTGTTGAAATCACTTACAATAGGACATATGCAAACTATTTTTCTGAAACGAACATATTTTCTGAAGAAAATGTACAAGTGCATCTCCATAAATTAGAATATCCTCGAAAAGTTATTTCAATAATTCAATGCAAAAAGGGAAATGCATATATTATATAGAGTCATTACACACAGAGGGATCTATTCCTATATATTATATAGAGTCATTACACACAGAGGCATCTATTCCTATATATTATATAGAGTAATTACACACAGAGGGATCTATTCCTATATATTATATAGAGTTATTACAGAGTGATCTATTGGTATATATTATATAGAGTCATTACACACAGAGGGATCTATTCCTATATATTATATAGAGTCATTACACACAGAGGGATCTATTCCTATATATTATATAGAGTCATTACACACAGAGGCATCTATTCCTATATATTATATAGAGTCATTACACACAGAGGCATCTATTCCTATATATTATATAGAGTAATTACACACAGAGGGATCTATTCCTATATATTATATAGAGTTATTACAGAATGATCTATTGGTATATATTATATAGAGTCATTACACACAGAGGGATCTATTCCTATATATTATATAGAGTCATTACACACACAGAGGGATCTATTCCTATATATTATATAGAGTCATTACACACAGAGGGATCTATTCCTATATATTATATAGTCATTACACACAGAGGGATCTATTTCTATATTTTATATAGAGTCATTACACACAGAGGGATCTATTTCTATATATTATATAGAGTCATTGCACACAGAGGGATCTATGCTTATATATTATATAGAGTCATTACACACAGAGGCATGTATTCCTATATATTATATAGAGTCATTACACACAGAGGGATCTATTCCTATATATTATATAGAGTCATTACACACAGAGGGACCTATTCCTATATATTATATAGAGTCATTACACACAGAGGCATCTATTCCTATATATTATATAGAGTCAATACACACAGAGGGATCTATTCCTATATATTATATAGAGTCATTACACACAGAGGCATCTATTCCTATATATTATATAGAGTCATTACACACAGAGGGATCTATTCCTATATATTATATAGAGTCATTACACACAGAGGGATCTATTCCTATATATTATATAGAGTTATTACAGAGTGATCTATTGGTATATATTATATAGAGTCATTACACACAGAGGGATCTATTCCTATATATTATATAGAGTCATTACACACAGAGGGATCTATTCCTATATATTATATAGAGTCATTACACACAGAGGCATCTATTCCTATATATTATATAGAGTCATTACACACAGAGGCATCTATTCCTATATATTATATAGAGTAATTACACACAGAGGGATCTATTCCTATATATTATATAGAGTTATTACAGAATGATCTATTGGTATATATTATATAGAGTCATTACACACAGAGGGATCTATTCCTATATATTATATAGAGTCATTACACACACAGAGGGATCTATTCCTATATATTATATAGAGTCATTACACACAGAGGGATCTATTCCTATATATTATATAGTCATTACACACAGAGGGATCTATTTCTATATTTTATATAGAGTCATTACACACAGAGGGATCTATTTCTATATATTATATAGAGTCATTGCACACAGAGGGATCTATTCTTATATATTATATAGAGTCATTACACACAGAGGCATGTATTCCTATATATTATATAGAGTCATTACACACAGAGGGATCTATTCCTATATATTATATAGAGTCATTACACATAGAGGGATCTATTCCTATATATTATATAGAGTCATTACACACAGAGGGATCTATTCCTATATATTATATAGAGTCATTACACACAGAGGCATCTATTCCTATATATTATATAGAGTCAATACACACAGAGGGATCTATTCCTATATATTATATAGAGTCATTACACACAGAGGCATCTATTCCTATATATTATATAGAGTCATTACACACAGAGGGATCTATTCCTATATATTATATAGAGTCATTACACACAGAGGGATCTATTTTAAGTGTTTATTTCTGTTAATGTTGATGATTATGGATTACAGCCAATGAAAACCCAAACGTCATTATCTCAGAAAATTAGAATATTATATAAGAACAACTGAAAAAATGATTTTAAAGGCAGAAATGTTGGCGCCTCCTGAAAAGTCTGTACAGTAAATGCCTCAATACTTGGTCGGGCTCCTTTTCTTGAATTACTGCATCAATGCTGCAATGTGGCATGGAGGTGATCAGCCTGTGGCACTGCTGAGGGGTTATGGAAGCCCAGGTTGCTTTGATAGCCGCCTTCAGCTCATTTGCATTGTTGGCTCTGCTGTCTCTCATAGATTCTCCATGGGGTTTAGGTCAGGCGAGTTTGCTGCCAATCAAGCACAGTGATACTGTGGTTAGTAAACCAGGTATTGGTACTTTTGACAGTGTGGACAGGGGCCAAGTCCTGCTGGAAAATGACATTTCCACCTCCATAAAGCTTGTCGGCAGAGGGAAGCATGAAGTGCTGTAACATTCCCTGGTAGACGGCTGCACTGAGTTTGGTCTTGATAAAACACAGTGGACCTAAACCAGCAGATGACATGGCCCCCAAACCATCACTGATTGTGGAGACTTCACACCAGACCTCAGCAGTTGGATTGTGGCCTCCACTCTTCCTCCAGACTCTGGCACCGCGATTTCCAAATGAAATGCAAACTTTACTCTCATCTGAAAACAACACCTTGGACATGGAGAACAGTCCAGTTATTTTTCTCCTTGGCCAAGTTGTATTGAATTACTGAAATAAATAAATTTTTTGAGGATATTCTAATTTAGTGAGATGCACTTGTATAATAAGGAGACATATCGCAATGTCGCCTGTGTTGCCAGGGCCCAGAGTTAGGCAGATATTTTGCACCATTCTAACCTTGGACAATTACTCCAGAATTAATAATAATAATAATAATAATAATAATAATAATAATAATAATAATTTTATTAATTTATATAGTGCTATTAATTCCACAGCGCTAGTGATGAGCGGGCACTACCATACTCGGGTGCTCAGTACTCGTAACTAGTGATGAGCGGGCACTACCATGCTCGGGTGCTCTGTACTCGTAACTAGTGATGAGCGGGCACTACCATGCTCAGGTGCTCAGTACTCGTAACTAGTAATGAGCGGGCACTACCATGCTCGGGTGCTCAGTACTTGTAACTAGTGATGAGCAGGCACTACCATGCTCAGGTGCTCTGTACTCGTAACTAGTGATGAGCGGGCACTACCATGCTCGGGTGCTCAGTACTCGTAACTAGTGATGAGTGAGCACTACCATGCTCGGGTGCTCAGTACTCGTAACTAGTAATGAGCGGGCACTACCATGCTCGGGTGCTCAGTACTCGTAACTAGTGATGAGCGGGCACTACCATGCTCAGGAGCTCAGTACTCGTAACTAGTGATGAGCGAGCACTACTATGCTCGGGTGCTCAGTACTTGTAACTAGTGATGAGCGGGCACTACCATGCTCAGGTGCTCTGTACTGGTAACTAGTGATGAGCGGGCACTACCATGCTCGGGTGCTCAGTACTCGTAACTAGTGATGAGCGGGCACTACCATGCTCAGGTGCTCTGTACTCGTAACTAGTGATGAGCGGGCACTACCATGCTCGGGTGCTCAGTACTCGTAATTAGTGATGAGCGGGCACTACCATGCTCGGGTGCTCAGTACTGGTAACTAGTGATGAGCGGGCACTACCATGCTCGGGTGCTCAGTACTCGTAACTAGTGATGAGCGGGCACTACCATGCTCAGGAGCTCAGTACTCGTAACTAGTGATGAGCGGGCACTACCATGCTCGGGTGCTCTGTACTCGTAACTAGTGATGAGCGGACACTACCATGCCTGGGTGCTCAGTACTGGTAACTAGTGATGAGCGGGCACTACCATGCTCGGGTGCTCAGTACTTGTAACTAGTGATGAGCGGGCACTACCATGCTCGGGTGCTCAGCACTCGTAACTAGTGATGAGCGGGCACTACCATGCTCGGGTGCTCAGTACTTGTAACTAGTGATGAGCGGGCACTACCATGCTCGGGTGCTCAGTACTTGTAACTAGTGATGAGCGGGCACTACCATGCTCGGGTGCTCAGTATTTGTAACTAGTGATGAGCGGGCACTACCATGCTCAGGTGCTCAGTACTGGTAACTAGTGATGAGCGGGTACTACCATGCTCAGGTGCTCAGTACTCGTAACTAGTGATGAGTGAGCACTACCATGCTCAGGAGCTCAGTACTCGTAACTAGTGATGAGCAGGCACTACCATGCTCGGGTGCTCTGTACTGGTAACTAGTGATGAGCGGGCACTACCATGCTCGGGTGCTCAGTACTTGTAACTAGTGATGAGCGGACACTACCATGCTCGGGTGCTCTGTACTCGTAACTAGTGATGAGCGGGCACTACCATGCTCGGGTGCTCTGTACTCGTAACTAGTGATGAGCGGGCACTACCATGCTCGGGTGCTCTGTACTCGTAACTAGTGATGAGCGGGCACTACCATGCTCGGGTGCTCAGTACTCGTAACTAGTGATGAGCGGCCACTACCATGCTCGGATGCTCAGTATTTGTAACTAGTGATGAGCGGGCACTACCATGCTCGGATGCTCTGTACTCGTAACTAGTGATGAGTGGGCACTACCATGCTCGGATGCTCTGTACTCGTAACTAGTGATGAGTGGGCACTACCATGCTCAGGTGCTCAGTACTTGTAACTAGTGATGAGCGGGCACTACCATGCTCGGGTGCTCAGTACTCGTAACTAGTGATGAGCGGGCACTACCATGCTCAGGTGCTCAGTACTCGTAACAAGTAATGAGCGGGCACTACCATGCTCGGGTGCTGAGTACTCATAACTAGTAATGAGCGGGCACTACCATGCTCAGGTGCTCAGTACTTGTAACTAGTGATGAGCGGGCACTACCATGCTCGGGTGCTCAGTACTTGTAACTAGTGATGAGCGGGCACTACCATGCTCGGGTGCTCAGTACTGGTAACTAGTGATGAGCGGGCACTACCATGCTCGGGTGCTCAGTACTTGTAACCAGTGATGAGCGGGCACTACCATGCTCAGGTGCTCTGTACTCGTAACTAGTGATGAGCGGGCACTACCATGCTCGGGTGCTCAGTACTCGTAACTAGTGATGAGTGAGCACTACCATGCTCGGGTGCTCAGTACTCGTAACTAGTAATGAGCGGGCACTACCATGCTCGGGTGCTCAGTACTTGTAACTAGTGATGAGCGGGCACTACCATGCTCAGGTGCTCTGTACTCGTAACTAGTGATGAGCGGGCACTACCATGCTCGGGTGCTCAGTACTCGTAACTAGTGATGAGTGAGCACTACCATGCTCGGGTGCTCAGTACTCGTAACTAGTAATGAGCGGGCACTACCATGCTCGGGTGCTCAGTACTCGTAACTAGTGATGAGCGGGCACTACCATGCTCGGGTGCTCAGTACTCGTAACTAGTGATGAGCGGGCACTACCATGCTCGGGTGCTCAGTACTCGTAACTAGTGATGAGCGGGCACTACCATGCTCGGGTGCTCTGTACTGGTAACTAGTGATGAGCGGGCACTACCATGCTCGGGTGCTCAGTACTTGTAACTAGTGATGAGCGGACACTACCATGCTCGGGTGCTCTGTACTCGTAACTAGTGATGAGCGGGCACTACCATGCTCGGGTGCTCTGTACTCGTAACTAGTGATGAGCGGGCACTACCATGCTCGGGTGCTCAGTACTCGTAACTAGTGATGAGCGGCCACTACCATGCTCGGATGCTCAGTATTTGTAACCAGTGATGAGCGGGCACTACCATGCTCGGGTGCTCAGTACTCGTAACTAGTGATGAGCGGGCACTACCATGCTCGGGTGCTCAGTACTCGTAACTAGTGATGAGCGGCCACTACCATGCTCGGATGCTCAGTATTTGTAACTAGTGATGAGCGGGCACTACCATGCTCGGATGCTCTGTACTCGTAACTAGTGATGAGTGGGCACTACCATGCTCGGATGCTCTGTACTCGTAACTAGTGATGAGTGGGCACTACCATGCTCAGGTGCTCAGTACTTGTAACTAGTGATGAGCGGGCACTACCATGCTCGGGTGCTCAGTACTCGTAACTAGTGATGAGCGGGCACTACCATGCTCAGGTGCTCAGTACTCGTAACAAGTAATGAGCGGGCACTACCATGCTCGGGTGCTGAGTACTCATAACTAGTAATGAGCGGGCACTACCATGCTCAGGTGCTCAGTACTTGTAACTAGTGATGAGCGGGCACTACCATGCTCGGGTGCTCAGTACTTGTAACTAGTGATGAGCGGGCACTACCATGCTCGGGTGCTCAGTACTGGTAACTAGTGATGAGCGGGCACTACCATGCTCGGGTGCTCAGTACTTGTAACTAGTGATGAGCGGGCACTACCATGCTCAGGTGCTCTGTACTCGTAACTAGTGATGAGCGGGCACTACCATGCTCGGGTGCTCAGTACTCGTAACTAGTGATGAGTGAGCACTACCATGCTCGGGTGCTCAGTACTTGTAACTAGTGATGAGCGGGCACTACCATGCTCGGGTGCTCAGTACTCGTAACTAGTGATGAGCGGGCACTACCATGCTCAGGTGCTCAGTACTCGTAACAAGTAATGAGCGGGCACTACCATGCTCGGGTGCTGAGTACTCATAACTAGTAATGAGCGGGCACTACCATGCTCAGGTGCTCAGTACTTGTAACTAGTGATGAGCGGGCACTACCATGCTCGGGTGCTCAGTACTTGTAACTAGTGATGAGCGGGCACTACCATGCTCGGGTGCTCAGTACTGGTAACTAGTGATGAGCGGGCACTACCATGCTCGGGTGCTCAGTACTTGTAACTAGTGATGAGCGGGCACTACCATGCTCAGGTGCTCTGTACTCGTAACTAGTGATGAGCGGGCACTACCATGCTCGGGTGCTCAGTACTCGTAACTAGTGATGAGTGAGCACTACCATGCTCGGGTGCTCAGTACTCGTAACTAGTAATGAGCGGGCACTACCATGCTCGGGTGCTCAGTACTTGTAACTAGTGATGAGCGGGCACTACCATGCTCAGGTGCTCTGTACTCGTAACTAGTGATGAGCGGGCACTACCATGCTCGGGTGCTCAGTACTCGTAACTAGTGATGAGCGGGCACTACCATGCTCGGGTGCTCAGTACTCGTAACTAGTGATGAGCGGCCACTACCATGCTCGGGTGCTCAGTACTCGTAACTAGTAATGAGCGGGCACTACCATGCTCGGGTGCTCAGTACTCGTAACTAGTGATGAGCGGGCACTACCATGCTCGGGTGCTCAGTACTCGTAACTAGTGATGAGCGGGCACTACCATGCTCGGGTGCTCAGTACTCGTAACTAGTGATGAGCGGCCACTACCATGCTCGGATGCTCAGTATTTGTAACTAGTGATGAGCGGGCACTACCATGCTCGGGTGCTCTGTACTCGTAACTAGTGATGAGCGGCCACTACCATGCTCGGGTGCTCAGTATTTGTAACTAGTGATGAGCGGGCACTACCATGCTTGGATGCTCAGTACTCGTAACTAGTGATGAGCGGGCACTACCATGCTCGGGTGCTCAGTACTCGTAACTAGTGATGAGCGGGCACTACCATGCTCGGGTGCTCAGTACTCGTAACTAGTGATGAGCGGCCACTACCATGCTCGGATGCTCAGTATTTGTAACTAGTGATGAGCGGGCACTACCATGCTCGGGTGCTCTGTACTCGTAACTAGTGATGAGCGGGCACTACCATGCTCGGGTGCTCTGTACTGGTAACTAGTGATGAGCGGGCACTACCATGCTCAGGAGCTCAGTACTCGTAACTAGTGATGAGTGGGCACTACCATTCTCGGATGCTCAGTACTCGTAACTAGTGATGAGTGGGCACTACCATGCTCAGGTGCTCAGTACTTGTAACTAGTGATGAGCGGGCACTACCATGCTCAGGTGCTCAGTGCTGGTAACTAGTGATGAGCGGGCACTACCATGCTCGGGTGCTCAGTACTTGTAACTAGTGATGAGCGGGCACTACCATGCTCGGGTGCTCAGTACTCGTAACTAGTGATGAGTGAGCACTACCATGCTCGGGTGCTCAGTACTCGTAACTAGTAATGAGCGGGCACTACCATGCTCGGGTGCTCAGTACTTGTAACTAGTGATGAGCAGGCACTACCATGCTCAGGTGCTCTGTACTCGTAACTAGTGATGAGCGGGCACTACCATGTTCGGGTGCTCAGTACTCGTAACTTGTGATGAGCGGGCACTACCATGCTCGGGTGCTCAGTACTCGGAACTAGTGATGAGTGAGCACTACCATGCTCGGGTGCTCAGTACTCGTAACTAGTGATGAGCGGGCACTACCATGCTCAGGAGCTCAGTACTCGTAACTAGTGATGAGCGAGCACTACTATGCTCGGGTGCTCAGTACTTGTAACTAGTGATGAGCGGGCACTACCATGCTCAGGTGCTCTGTACTGGTAACTAGTGATGAGCGGGCACTACCATGCTCAGGTGCTCTGTACTCGTAACTAGTGATGAGCGGGCACTACCATGCTCGGGTGCTCAGTACTCGTAATTAGTGATGAGCGGGGACTACCATGCTCGGGTGCTCAGTACTGGTAACTAGTGATGAGCGGGCACTACCATGCTCGGGTGCTCAGTACTCGTAACTAGTGATGAGCGGGCACTACCATGCTCAGGAGCTCAGTACTCGTAACTAGTGATGAGCGGGCACTACCATGCTCGGGTGCTCTGTACTCGTAACTAGTGATGAGCGGACACTACCATGCCTGGGTGCTCAGTACTGGTAACTAGTGATGAGCGGGCACTACCATGCTCGGGTGCTCAGTACTTGTAACTAGTGATGAGCGGGCACTACCATGCTCGGGTGCTCAGCACTCGTAACTAGTGATGAGCGGGCACTACCATGCTCGGGTGCTCAGTACTTGTAACTAGTGATGAGCGGGCATTACCATGCTCGGGTGCTCAGTACTTGTAACTAGTGATGAGCGGGCACTACCATGCTCGGGTGCTCAGTATTTGTAACTAGTGATGAGCGGGCACTACCATGCTCAGGTGCTCAGTACTGGTAACTAGTAATGAGCGGGTACTACCATGCTCAGGTGCTCAGTACTCGTAACTAGTGATGAGTGAGCACTACCATGCTCAGGAGCTCAGTACTCGTAACTAGTGATGAGCGGGCACTACCATGCTCGGGTGCTCTGTACTGGTAACTAGTGATGAGCGGGCATTACCATGCTCGGGTGCTCAGTACTAGTAACTAGTGATGAGTGGGCACTACCATGCTCAGGAGCTCAGTATTCATAACTAGTCATGAGCGGGCACTACCATGCTCAGGTGCTCTGTACTGGTAACTAGTGATGAGCGGGCACTACCATGCTCGGGTGCTCAGTACTAGTAACTAGTGATGAGTGGGCACTACCATGCTCGGGTGCTCTGTACTCGTAACTTGTGATGAGCGGGCACTACCATGCTCGGGTGCTCTGTACTGGTAACTAGTGATGAGCGGGCACTACCATGCTCAGGAGCTCAGTACTCGTAACTAGTGATGAGTGGGCACTACCATGCTCGGGTGCTCTGTACTCGTAACTAGTGATGAGCGGGCACTACCATGCTCGGGTGCTCTGTACTGGTAACTAGTGATGAGCGGGCACTACCATGCTCAGGTGCTCAGTACTTGTAACTAGTGATGAGCGGGCACTACCATGCTCGGGTGCTCAGCACTCGTAACTAGTGATGAGCGGGCACTACCATGCTCGGGTGCTCAGTACTTGTAACTAGTGATGAGCGGGCACTACCATGCTCGGGTGCTCAGTACTAGTAACTAGTGATGAGCGGGCACTACCATGCTCGGGTGCTCAGTACTTGTAACTAGTGATGAGCGGACACTACCATGCTCGGGTGCTCAGTACTAGTAACTAGTGATGAGCGGGCACTACCATGCTCGGGTGCTCAGTACTAGTAACTAGTGATGAGCGGGCACTACCATGCTCGGGTGCTCAGTACTAGTAACTAGTGATGAGCGGGCACTACCATGCTCGGATGCTCAGTATTTGTAACTAGTGATGAGCGGGCACTACCATTCTCGGATGCTCAGTACTCGTAACTAGTGATGAGTGGGCACTACCATGCTCAGGTGCTCAGTACTTGTAACTAGTGATGAGCGGGCACTACCATGCTCAGGTGCTCAGTGCTGGTAACTAGTGATGAGCGGGCACTACCATGCTCGGGTGCTCAGTACTTGTAACTAGTGATGAGCGGGCACTACCATGCTCGGGTGCTCAGTACTCGTAACTAGTGATGAGCGGGCACTACCATGCTCGGGTGCTCAGTACTCGTAACTAGTAATGAGCGGGCACTACCATGCTCGGGTGCTCAGTACTTGTAACTAGTGATGAGCGGACACTACCATGCTCAGGTGCTCTGTACTTGTAACTAGTGATGAGCGGACACTACCATGCTCGGGTGCTCAGTACTCGTAACTAGTAATGAGCGGGCACTACCATGCTCGGGTGCTCAGTACTCGTAACTAGTAATGAGCGGGCACTACCATGCTCGGGTGCTCTGTACTCGTAACTAGTGATGAGCGGGCACTACCATGCTCAGGTGCTCTGTACTCGTAACTAGTGATGAGCGGGCACTACCATGTTCGGGTGCTCAGTACTCGTAACTTGTGATGAGCGGGCACTACCATGCTCGGGTGCTCAGTACTCAGAACTAGTGATGAGTGAGCACTACCATGCTCGGGTGCTCAGTACTCGTAACTAGTAATGAGCGGGCACTACCATGCTCGGGTGCTCAGTACTCGTAACTAGTGATGAGCGGGCACTACCATGCTCGGGTGCTCAGTACTTGTAACTAGTGATGAGCGGGCACTACCATGCTCAGGTGCTCTGTACTGGTAACTAGTGATGAGCGGGCACTACCATGCTCAGGTGCTCTGTACTCGTAACTAGTGATGAGCGGGCACTACCATGCTCGGGTGCTCAGTACTCGTAATTAGTGATGAGCGGGCACTACCATGCTCAGGAGCTCAGTACTCGTAACTAGTGATGAGCGGGCACTACCATGCTCGGGTGCTCTGTACTCGTAACTAGTGATGAGCGGACACTACCATGCCTGGGTGCTCAGTACTGGTAACTAGTGATGAGCGGGCACTACCATGCTCGGGTGCTCAGTACTTGTAACTAGTGATGAGCGGGCACTACCATGCTCGGGTGCTCAGCACTCGTAACTAGTGATGAGCGGGCACTACCATGCTCGGGTGCTCAGTACTTGTAACTAGTGATGAGCGGGCACTACCATGCTCGGGTGCTCAGTACTTGTAACTAGTGATGAGCGGGCACTACCATGCTCGGGTGCTCAGTATTTGTAACTAGTGATGAGCGGGCACTACCATGCTCAGGTGCTCAGTACTGGTAACTAGTGATGAGCGGGTACTACCATGCTCAGGTGCTCAGTACTCGTAACTAGTGATGAGTGAGCACTACCATGCTCAGGAGCTCAGTACTCGTAACTAGTGATGAGCGGGCATTACCATGCTCGGGTGCTCAGTACTAGTAACTAGTGATGAGCGGGCACTACCATGCTCAGGAGCTCAGTATTCATAACTAGTGATGAGCGGGCACTACCATGCTCAGGTGCTCTGTACTGGTAACTAGTGATGAGCGGGCACTACCATGCTCGGGTGCTCAGTACTAGTAACTAGTGATGAGTGGGCACTACCATGCTCGGGTGCTCTGTACTCGTAACTAGTGATGAGCGGGCACTACCATGCTCGGGTGCTCTGTACTGGTAACTAGTGATGAGCGGGCACTACCATGCTCAGGTGCTCAGTACTTGTAACTAGTGATGAGCGGGCACTACCATGCTCAGGAGCTCAGTACTCGTAACTAGTGATGAGCGCACTACCATGCTCGGGTGCTCTGTACTCGTAACTAGTGATGAGCGGGCACTACCATGCTCGGGTGCTCTGTACTGGTAACTAGTGATGAGCGGGCACTACCATGCTCAGGTGCTCAGTACTTGTAACTAGTGATGAGCGGGCACTACCATGCTCGGGTGCTCAGCACTCGTAACTAGTGATGAGCGGGCACTACCATGCTCGGGTGCTCAGTACTTGTAACTAGTGATGAGCGGGCACTACCATGCTCGGGTGCTCAGTACTAGTAACTAGTGATGAGCGGGCACTACCATGCTCGGGTGCTCAGTACTTGTAACTAGTGATGAGCGGACACTACCATGCTCGGGTGCTCAGTACTAGTAACTAGTGATGAGCGGGCACTACCATGCTCGGGTGCTCAGTACTAGTAACTAGTGATGAGCGGGCACTACCATGCTCGGGTGCTCAGTACTAGTAACTAGTGATGAGCGGGCACTACCATGCTCGGGTGCTCAGTACTTGTAACTAGTGATGAGCGGGCACTACCATGCTCAGGTGCTCAATACTGGTAACTAGTGATGAGCGGGCACTACCATGCTCGGGTGCTCAGTACTGGTAACTAGTGATGAGCGGGCACTACCATGCTCAGGTGCTCAATACTGGTAACTAGTGATGAGCGGGCACTACCATGCTCGGGTGCTCAGTACTGGTAACTAGTGATGAGCGGGCACTACCATGCTCGGGTGCTCAGTACTCGTAACTAGTGATGAGCGGGCACTACCATGCTCAGGTGCTCTGTACTCGTAACTAGTGATGAGCGGGCACTACCATGCTCAGGTGCTCAATACTGGTAACTAGTGATGAGCGGGCACTACCATGCTCGGGTGCTCAGTACTGGTAACTAGTGATGAGCGGGCACTACCATGCTCGGGTGCTCTGTACTCGTAACTAGTGATGAGCGGGCACTACCATGCTCGGGTGCTCAGTACTCGTAACTAGTGATGAGCGGCCACTACCATGCTCGGGTGCTCTGTACTCGTAACTAGTGATGAGCGGGCACTACCATGCTCGGGTGCTCAGTACTCGTAACTAGTGATGAGCGGGCACTACCATGCTCGGGTGCTCAGTACTCGTAACTAGTGATGAGCGGGCACTACCATGCTCGGGTGCTCAGTACTCGTAACTAGTGATGAGCGGGCACTACCATGCTCGGGTGCTCACTACTCGAAACAAGCAGTCAGAAGCTCGGACAGACTCGACTTGACTATCAAGCATAATGGGGAACTGGAGCATTTTTGGTTGGAAGGTGAACAAATACTTATTTCATGCAATAAAATTCTAATAAATTATTTAAAAATCCTTCAATGTGATTTTTTGGAACTTTTTTCATTCTGTCTGTCACGGTTGAAGTTACCTACGATATAAATTAGAGACCTCTCCACTTTTTGTAGGTGGGAAAACTTGCAAAATCGGCAGAGAATCAAATCCTTATTTCCCCCTGTAGATATTATTCCTCTATTTATCCGCTCAGTTACTTCTGTTCGGGATTTGCTCTCGTCGCGCTCAGCGAGACTTTCCTGCTCGGTGGTGGATGTGAGAAATCTGCGTCTGGGGTCCGGCTCTGGGAACATCTGTGCAGCTGCCAATAAACTTTGCAAAGTAAACTTTTTGCACAACCCTGCTGACTTTTTAGTGCAAGTAGTTAGAGCACATATTTTATAGAGATGCTGCACATAATGGCCTCCATTCAGGGCTCTTTACTGCACAGCGTGGTTACAGGCGGGTTCAATAATTCTACTTTAATAACTCTATCATATAATAAATTCTTAATATACCGATACATGGCGTAAGATTTCCTACTAAACTGAAAAAAAAAATAATCCCAGCGGGTGAGTCCTCACTCCTCGTCTGTCAAGTTCCCAAAGATTCTTTACAACCATATATCTTTTTCATTTTATATGGCTGCAATTTTCACAGGGTTATTTTTACTTTTTATTAAAGGGATTGAACAGCTGAATAATAAAACCTTTACTTACCGTATATTTAGAAAGGACAAAAGTAGATAGTTTTTGCTCTTATTTTATTCCTACTCCTCCCCTGAGTATTCCTTTTTTTGTTGTTTTAAAATCTGCCATTTGGTTCCAGAGATATGGGTCTTTATTCTTTTTCTAAAGACACGCCCCTGAGGATCCGATGAGCCACATCCTCTTAGTAATAAAAATGTACTAAATAAAAAGGCCCATATATTTTCACTTAGCTACTCTAATTATAACACTCAGCACCAAATCCCTGGTATAGATAAAGTTAAATGATGAAAATGTGTGCTCTTGCAGGAACCACAAGGGGGAGCTAAGCAGTTTACTGCATACATCAAACTTAATAATAAACCAGTATGTAGGAAGCTCCTGAGCTCCCCTAGGGGTGGCTTTTTTATCTTTTAGATTAGGTTAAGACATTTTCCATTGCAAATCCATCACATGATACACTATGATTAAAGGGGTTTCCCCACAAACAAAGTTTGCACCAAAGCATAGACCACACCAAGGGTGCACCAAAGCATAGATGACACCAAGGGGGTACCAAAGCATACACCACACTAAGGATGCACTAAAGCATAGACCACACCAAAAGTGCACCAAAGCATACACGACACCAAGAATGCACCAAAGCTTACACCATACCAAGGGTGCACCAAAACATAGACCACACCAAGGGTGCACCAAAGCATAGACCACAGCAAGGGTGTGCCAAAGCATAAACCACACCAAGGGTGCACCAAAACATAGACGACACCAAGGGTGCACCAAAGCATAGACCACAGCAAGGGTGTGCCAAAACATAGACCACACCAAGGGTGTGCCAAAACATAGACCACACCAAGGGTGTGCCAAAGCATAGACCACACCAAGGGTGGGCCAAAGCATAGACCAAACCAAGGGTGTGCCAAAGCATAGACCACACTAAGAGTGCACCAAAGCATAGACCACACCAAGGGTGTGCCAAAGCATAAACCACACCAAGGGTGTGCCAAAGCATAAACCACACCAAGGGTGCACCAAAACATAGACCACACCAAGGGTGCACCAAAGCATAGACCACAGCAAGGGTGTGCCAAAACATAGACCACACCAAGGGTGTGCCAAAGCATAGACCACACCAAGGGTGGGCCAAAGCATAGACCAAACCAAGGGTGTGCCAAAGCATAGACCACACTAAGAGTGCACCAAAGCATAGACCACACCAAGGGTGTACCAAAGCATGGACCAAACCAAGGGTGTGCCAAAGCATAGACCACACTAAGAGTGCACCAAAGCATAGACCACACCAAGGGTGCACCAAAGCATGGACGACGCCAAGGGGGTACCAAAGCATACACCACACTAAGGATGCACTAAAGCATAGACCACACCAAAAGTGCACCAAAGCATACACGACACCAAGAATGCACCAAAGCTTACACCATACCAAGGGTGCACCAAAACATAGACCACACCAAGGGTGCACCAGAGCATAGACCACAGCAAGGGTGTGCCAAAGCATAAACCACACCAAGGGTGCACCAAAACATAGACCACACCAAGGGTGCACCAAAGCATAGACCACAGCAAGGGTGGCCCAAAGCATTGACCACACCAAGGGTGCACCAAAGCATAGACCACACCAAGGGTGCACCAAAGCATAGACCATACCAAGGGTGTGCCAAAGCATAGACCACACTAAGAGTGCACCAAAGCATAGACCCCACCAAGGGTGCACCAAAGCATGGACCACGCCAAGGGTTCACCAAAGCATAGACCACAGCAAGGGTGTGCCAAAGCATAGACCACACCAAGGGTGCACTAAAACATATTCCACACCAAGGGCGCACTAAAGCATAGACCGCACCAAGGGTGCACCAAAACATAGACCACAGCAAGGGTGCACCAAAACATAGGCCACACCAAGGGTGCACCAAAGCATAGACCACACCAAGGGTGCACCAAAGCATGGACCACACCAAGGGTGCACCAAAGCATAGACCACACCAAGGGTGCACCAAAGCATAGACCACACCAAGGGTGCACCAAAGCATGGACCACAGCAAGGGTGCACCAAAGCATAGACCATATGAAAGGTGCACCAAAGCTCCCTCATTTACACATCCAATAAAAATTGATTTTTAATTAACTATAAAGTTAAGCTATGCACGCCTAGTATGATTTGGGGCTAGGTACCCTATATTAATATTTAAATGTCATTTTGGGGTGACAGATACCCTTTAACTGAGAATCCATCCATGGTTGCCCTGCTGGGAGAGTTTATATCTTCCTTGTTCTCTGCTCCTCTTAGATGATTTATGACCACATAAAAGTTAGGTGAAATTTGTGAACATAAATTAGCTGCGAGAATGAGCTCACTGATGGATTTTAAGTTAACTCATTCTGCAGTCAGCACTAGACATTGCAACATGGAGGCTATAGAAAGCAAACAGTGCCAAATATGTAATAAACCTGATTGCAAAAATAATTTTTAGCTAAACCTGTGTGCATTTAAGTGAAAAAAAAAAAAAAAAAAGATGAAGATGTCCGTATCCTTTAAACCTGCGTGCTACCACTAAACAGCTAAGAGTAGGGCATATATTGTCATTGACAATTGTATTGATGCCGGCTGTAACTTCTTTATTATTTCTTTTTTTTTTTAGGATTGGGAGATGCTTGGGGACATCCAACAAGAATAGGACCGCTGGATAATGTGGCAAAGGAACTAGGATCTCATTTACTGCAGGTATTTTATTTTCAACTAGCTGCACTACCCGGCTTCACCCGGGTTAATAACTGCTGTTAACAAAATAGAATGTATTAACAAAAATGTATTCTGCACACAAAAACCACAAAACAAATAGATAGAAATGTAATTATTAAAAGGCAAAAACTAAGCTAATAGAAGCATTTCACAACATATATTTCAATGCCCCAGATATTCCACACAGATTTAACTAAATTGGCCAAGTAATGTGCTCCGTCTGTCTCTTTCCAGGTCTGTCTCTTTCCAGGTCTGTCTCTTTCCCCATCTGTCTCTTTCTGTCTCTTTCACTGTTTGTCTGTCTCTTTCTGTCTCTTTCACTGTTTGTCTGTCTCTCTCTCTGTCTGTCTCTCTCTAGCCATCTCCCCACCAACATCTTATTACCTCACATATAAGCTTCTTATACTATGAATGTCTTTTGTTCCTATAGCAACCACTCACAGCTCCTACTAATAACCTGTAGTTCCAGGCTCCATTTACTTTAATGGAGGCATGTTTTTTGGAGAGTAACTGTAAAGCGCGGGTTTAAATTTTCCTGTCAAAACATAGTCTACGACGTTCCCTGGGTCACATGAGGTGTCTGTGCAAAATTTTGTGATTGGAAATACGACGTTGCGGATACACTTTTTGTTTCACTTTTTCCCCATTATGTAGATAGGGGCAAAATTGATTGGTAAATTGGAATGCGCGGGGTTAAAATTTCGGCTCACAACATAGCCTATGACGCTCTCGGGGTCCAGACGTGTGAGTGTGCAAAATTTTGTGGCTGTAGCTGCGACGGTGCAGATGGCAATCCCGGACACACACACACACACACACACACACACACACACACACACACACACACACAGACACAGACACACACACAGACACACACACACACACACACACACACATTCAGCTTTATATATTAGATGTTCAGCAAATAACAAAGAACAAAAAATAGTGGATGTCTCAAAATTTTTAAATAAAAAAATAATAGGGTTCCTGCTCTTTAAAGGGATATTACCACAATCGCATTACTTACAAAGCAGAATTAACTGCCTCATTATTATTAATAGACCATACAAAATAAAGTTTCTTTCTTGTACCTTTTGTGTCTTTTCATCCTGTTCTGCTCCTCTGTCCATTCAGAGCTGAATTGTATTCCTATATACCACAACTACATTTCCAAGCTGCACCCTGCCTCTCCTCAGTGCTGCAAGCACCCTCCATCTGCTCTACTGTGTGCTTCCAAATAGACATAGATTTCAAGATGGGCAATATTTAATTATATTGATAAAATGATCATTGACAGTGGCCCACATTCATTACGATTTGTGGTTCATGGAGATCCTCAGAGTATGATCATGCCGTCCCCTACGTAGCACAGTGTTATAGGAGCACTTGTTGATGACACACTGTTATGGGGAAATATGTGAAAGTCCCACTTAAGGTGGATCTGTAAATGGCTTAGTATTATGGGGGATTTATAGATAAAATATTTTTGAATATCTGTGGACGATGTATTGTTATGGGGGACCTGTTGGGGCGACAGTGTTATGGGGGATCTATGGATGACACATTGTTAAGGGGGATCTGTGTATGACACATTGTTATGGAGGATCAATGTAGGCCACAGTGTTATGGAGGATCTGTGAATAACACATTTATCTATGAGATCTATGAATGGCAGTACTATGGTGGACCTGTATATCACACACAATGTGGAGAACGAGGGCGTACTCTCAGGAAGCTTACTATCAGCATAATAAGGGCTGTGAGATTGGTTTATCAGTGTGCAATTCCACGGGACACACGCCTCACTCTGTGCATGTATCATGAGCGTCATTTTTTTTTTCAGAATAAAGAAAGCGCCTCATCTCAGCTACATTTTTTTTCTTGGTAAGGACACTAGATTTTTATTAATGCAAAAGTAAACAATCAAAAAGATCTAACAGTATAGATACAAGTATCAATGGAGAGCGGTCATAATCCGGAGTGCAATATAATAATTAATATAATGTATGACTCCATTCTCTTTTATTGGTACAAGTATCCTCATCGAGGCCCGTGGGCATTTCCCTCACTATAGATAAGTGCTAAATACTGTATTCAGTATTGTCTTTACGTTTGAAAGGGGAATTGTTTGCATTATATACAGTTAGGTCCAGAAATATTTGGACAGTGACACAATTTTCGCGAGTTGGGCTCTGCATGCCACCACATTGGATTTGAAATGAAACCTCTACAACAGAATTCAAGTGCAGATTGTAACGTTTAATTTGAAGGTTTGAACAAAAATATCTGATAGAAATTGTAGGAATTGTACACATTTCTTTACAAACACTCCACATTTTAGGAGGTCAAAAGTAATTGGACAAATAAACCAAACCCAAACAAAATATTTTTATTTTCAATATTTTGTTGCGAATCCTTTGGAGGCAATCACTGCCTTAAGTCTGGAACCCATGGACATCACCAAACGCTGGGTTTCCTCCTTCTTAATGCTTTGCCAGGCCTTTACAGCCGCAGCCTTCAGGTCTTGCTTGTTTGTGGGTCTTTCCGTCTTAAGTCTGGATTTGAGCAAGTGAAATGCATGCTCAATTGGGTTAAGATCTGGTGATTGACTTGGCCATTGCAGAATGTTCCACTTTTTTGCACTCATGAACTCCTGGGTAGCTTTGGCTGTATGCTTGGGGTCATTGTCCATCTGTACTATGAAGCGCCGTCCGATCAACTTTGCGGCATTTGACTGAATCTGGGCTGAAAGTATATCCTGGTACACTTCAGAATTCATCCGGCTACTCTTGTCTGCTGTTATGCCATCAATAAACACAAGTGACCCAGTGCCATTGAAAGCCATGCATGCCCATGCCATCACGTTGCCTCCACCATGTTTTACAGAGGATGTGGTGTGCCTTGGATCATGTGCCGTTCCCTTTCTTCTCCAAACTTTTTTCTTCCCATAATTCTGTTACAGGTTGATCTTTGTCTCATCTGTCCATAGAATACTTTTCCAGAACTGAGCTGGCTTCATGAGGTGTTTTTCAGCAAATTTAACTCTGGCCTGTCTATTTTTGGAATTGATGAATGGTTTGCATCTAGATGTGAACCCTTTGTATTTACTTTCATGGAGTCTTCTCTTTACTGTTGACTTAGAGACAGATACACCTACTTCACTGAGAGTGTTCTGGACTTCAGTTGATGTTGTGAACGGGTTCTTCTTCACCAAAGAAAGTATGCGGCGATCATCCACCACTGTTGTCATCCGTGGACGCCCAGGCCTTTTTGAGTTCCCAAGCTCACCAGTCAATTCCTTTTTTCTCAGAATGTACCCAACTGTTGATTTTGCTACTCCAAGCATGTCTGCTATCTCTCTGATGGATTCTTTCTTTTTTTTCAGCCTCAGGATGTTCTGCTTCACCTCAATAGAGAGTTCCTTAGACCGCATGTTGTCTGGTCACAGCAACAGCTTCCAAATGCAAAACCACACACCTGTAATCAACCCCAGACCTTTTAACTACTTCATTGATTACAGGTTAACGAGGGAGACGCCTTCAGTGTTAATTGCAGCCCTTAGAGTCCCTTGTCCAATTACTTTTGATCCCTTGAAAAAGAGGAGGCTATGCATTACAGAGCTATGATTCCTAAACCCTTTCTCCGATTTGGATGTGAAAACTCTCATATTGCAGCTGGGAGTGTGCACTTTCAGCCCATATTATATATAGAATTGTATTTCTGAACATGTTTTTGTAAACAGCTAAAATAACAAAACTTGTGTCACTGTCCAAATATTTCTGGACCTAACTGTATATATCACAATTTGGATAAACTTATAATTTTTATCAAGTACAGCGGGCTGATAATGATGATGGCAGATGTATAGATTTTTTAAAGAGAATTTCTCACTAGGTCAAAAGTGTCTTGTTTTTGCTCTTCTTTTATTCCCGCCTCTCTCCTGAGTATTCCATTTTTTATTATTTTAAAATCTTCCATACGGTTCCAGAGATATGGGCCTTTTTATTCAGTGCTAATGTCATGGCCTCTATCAAGTGGGCGTGGCTCTAGAATACTCTGGGGCGTGTCTTTAGGTATTTCATTGTGAACCACGCCCCCTTACTAAAGATCATAAAAACTATCAGTACATAAAAAGGTCCATATCTCTGGCACCATATGGCGGATTTAAAAAATACAAAAAACTGAAAACTCAGGGGAGAACAGACAATAACATAAGAGTAAAATCTGCCCACTGTTGACCTGGTGGTAGATCCACTTTAAGCTCTAACTGTATTTTGTGAAATATCGGAGGATAATTTAAAGATTATGAAGATTTTTATATTTTTCTGATATTAATGCCTGAATATTTCATGTGATTTAGCAATTCATAATGGTAGACCATTTCATTTGTGTGTATGTGCTGTTTAAGGTAAAGGGGCTCACATTTGGCTATATTAATCTTCAACCCGGATTGGCTTCCATACTCTTCAATTAAGTAAAAGGTAAGGCCGCCTTACACACAGTGACATCGCTAGCGATGTCACTAGTGAAAGCACCCACCCCCGTCGTTTGTGTGTCATGGGCAAATCGCTGCCCATGGCTCACAATATCGTTAGGACGCGTTAAACGTACTTACCTTCCTAGCGACGTCGCTGTGGGCAGCGAACAACTTCTTCTTTAAGGGGGCGGTTCGTTCGGCGTCACAGCGACGTCACACAGCGGCCCACCAATTGAAGCGGAGGGGCGGAGAGGAGCCGCAGGATCGTCACTCCCACCTCGTTGCCGGAGGACGCAGGTTCGCTGTTGTTCGTCGTTCCCGGGGTGTCACACGTAGCGATGTGTGCTGCCTCAGGAACGACCAACAACCTGCGTCCTGAACGAGCAACAACTTTTTGAAAATGTACGACGTGTCAACGATCAACGATGTGGTGAGTATTTTTGATCGTTAGCGGTCGCTCGTACGTGTCACACGCAACGACGTCGCTAACGAGGCCGGATGTGCGTCACGAATTTCGTGACCTCCAACGATATCTCGTTAGCGATGTCGTTGCGTGTAAAGCGGTCTTAAGAGTCAAGTTTTTGCCTTGTTTTGGCAAAATCTTTATATACTGTATGTTATCATGGCTGTTTCTCTTTGCATTAACGTATTGTACAGTGTGGGGCAATTTCCTCCTTTAAGGGTTTGTCCACTACTGGGACAACCTCTTCTGATTCCACATCTTTTTCCCAGGTAAAATAATGAATCCTATACCCACCTCCGGTACTGGTGCCGTTCCAGTGGTCTCCGGGATCACGGTCCCGGGGCTCACATGACGTTGTGACATCAGACAAGCCCTGCATCCACTCAGCGCCCGCTTCTATCTCCCCACCTTCGGATCAAAAGAATTCATTTGGTCCGAACGTGAGGAGACAGAAGCTGACGCTGATTGAATGCAGGGCTCGCGTGATGCCACCGCAATCCTAGACACCACTGGAATGGCGCCGGTATGGGACGTGAGTATAGGCTTTATTATTTTACCTTGGGAAACATATGGAATCAGTAGGGGTTTTCCTAGTAGTGGACAAAGGAACGCTATCATCATAAAATGTGTAGGACGTGGATTGGGTGCGGTCGCGTTCCTTCACTTGAAGACATCAATCGGGTTGCGGTATTGTTGTGTAGTGTAATGTGGATTGTGCTCTGCGTCTTTTGTAAATATTATGTCATGTGAACTGTGATGATAATGTGGATTGTTTGGTAATGTAAAGTGTAATGTATACTTTATTAAATTTTAAGGGGTTTACAATAACAGGGGAGGGGGTAATTGAAGTATTTAAAATGCATTCTTAAAAATATTGTTGAAAGAACAAGTGTAATGTACAGTAAGGTTATATGTAGTAATGTAATGCACAGCACTTGTTTAGGGTAAGTAATAGTTAAGTGTTGGGACTAGCCCACAGTGGGAGGGGTTAGCTGATAGGGAAAGAGACAGTTCCTTCTAGAGAGTTAGTGAAAATATACTGAGCTATAGTTATGGATGGATTGTCTGTAGGTTGTGAGGGTTGCATGCAGAGGGTGACGTGTGGCAACAAAAAAAGGAGACTGGTGATGAGTGTTGACCGAGAGGTTTTTGCGCTACATCTATTTTTTTTTCATCATTTTTGTCAACGTGTTTTATTTCATATCAAGATCTTTATTTTTATTAACTTTTTCCTATCCAATAAAATCTCCAGTTCTACTCATTGAAATCCCAATAGCACTATGCACAAAGTCCTGCTTGCTGTGCTTAGAAAAGTGACTTTACACTCAGTGGCCCGCTAGAAGGGACTTAGGACAGTAAAATGAGTATGAATTATTGATGTCCCCTGCCATAGGAAGAAGGAGCGTAACGGAATTTTTGGAATCACCCCCCCCCCACCCGGGCAGGACTTAGGATAGGAAAAGGTTAAAAATAGTAATCTTGCAATTTTCACACTGGCCACTGGGGCTATTTTAGAGATAGAGTTTTCAGCGGCAGGATTACAGTGTCACGTAACACCAAAAAAGTGATGTCACAGCTGACCCTGCTCCCGCTCCCTTCACAATCATCTCTGCACACACTCATTGCATGCTTCATCACATAATATAAGGTTGGAATCTGTTCATTGCTGCTAATGTTCATATGCATATGAGGCCAATTCTCAACATGTGCATATACCCTAAAGTAGATTTTGTTTTTTTCAATGGGTGGAGATTTGTAACCTGTTAACAGTTGTAACCGTTCTATATAATAGCGTCATATTAATAATAATTTATTCGTGTAATATTTTTTGGTCTCATTCTCATATTTTCTGGTCCTTCACTAGTGTTCGCAGACTGAACACAGCAGTGGCCTATGTGTAGTATATTCCCCCCGGGGCTTAGTATTTATAGGGATTTTGGTAGAATTTCTACATAAATGTGTTTGTGCTGTTTGCAAAATGATTTAATTCGCTGCAATTTTTCATTTGTGGCTTTAAGCCCTGTAGGTTTGTATAGAATGTTACTATTATCTGAAGAAAATGCATAACAGGCGGCAATAATCTCTCCAAAACTCTGCACAATCTCACCCCATGCAATATGTTTTTCATAAAGGCGCGCTGTATACTGGATTTCTACCTTTTTATTCCCATCAGAACTGGTTTTACAACTTCAGATTTGTATATTCCTCAAAGTAAAGAGCAAATATCACAACTACAAAAGTTAGTGAACCCTCGAAAATAAAGATTTGAGAGTAAAAGATCAGTCCAGGAGCAAAAATAAGCAGATTTCTCTGATAAAATGTATTATAAAGTTTCTTGCTTTCATGTGTACTATTGACTGATTAAATAAAAATTAAAATAATAGTTGCACTTTAACTACTCCTGGACCACCCATAAACAGATAAGTGTCGGGGTGGTCCGCATTTCACTCTGCATTGATGTTCTACAATGTCACTGCTTAGTAGAGCAGCAGCAGGAGCAGGAGCTGCTTGTCAGACACAGCCAGACTCCCCATAGAGAAGGCAGGAATGGCTTGTTACCATCTCTGCCTTCCTGATTTGAAAGTGAAAGATCAGTCCAGGAGCAAAAATAATCAGATTTCTCTGATGAAATATATTACAAAGTTTCTTACTTTCATATGTACTGTTGATTTATTAAATAAAAATAATGATTACACTTTATCTACCCCTGGACCATCCATAAACAAATATGTGTCAGATTGGTCTGCATTTCACTCTGCATTGATGTTCTATACTGTCATTACCAGTGGGAGCAGGAGCTGCTTATCAGACACAGCCAGACTCCCCATAGAGAAGGCGGGAACGGTTTGTTACCATCTCTGCCTTCCTGATTTGAAAGTGAAAGATCAGTCCAGGAGCAGAAATAATCAGATTTCTCTGGTGAAATATATTACAGAGTTTCTTACTTTCATGTATACTGTTGATTTATTAAATAAATATAATGGTTACACTTTATCTACCCTTGGACCACCCGTAAACAGATATGTGTCAGGTTGGTCCGCATTTCACTCTGCATTGATGTTCTATAATGTCATTACCAGCGGGAGCAGGAGCTGCTTGTCACACACTGCCAGACTCCCGAAAGAGAAGGCAGGAATGTTTTTTTACTGTCTCTGCCTTCCTGATTGATATTAATACCATGATGAACATTCTCTGTGTGTGCCGTGTGCACTGTTGACCCTTCCTCCTCTGGACCCAGTGGTTATGTGATCTCTGTGTCTAGGGAGGAATCTGGAGCTGCTGGTTCCTACTAGACCCGTTTAGCGCTCCTGTGCATTCCACTCTGTATTGACATTCTGCAATATCACTGTCAAGGGTTTCTTCTCCAATAACACACAATCAACAGACAATCCCAGAGGGATATCTGGTTAGTTCTGTGCTGAGACTCCTAACAGAGGCTCCACGGACCTTTTTTCATTTTTTCATTTACACAATCAACAGAGCGAGAGATGGGTGAACAATCCAAAGAACCTTTATTCCATGCAATCCAGAAGGTCCATAAAATAATCCACCACTCAGAGGGTAAAGTAGTCCAGTAATGGGATAAATGTCCCAGGGATCAGTCACAATACTCCAGCAGTCCCCTTCCAGGGAAATCGGGGTATCTCAACGGCTCTCTGGGGTGCTGCCTGTAGCCGCAGCTTCTCCCCCAGAGGATGAATCTTCCTGCTTGTCTCTTCTCCTTCTGAGCTAGACTGAATAATCCCACTTTAAGCAGAGAGTTTGGGTGGATTCCAGTCCCCCTTCCCCACACCAAGGGACAGAAGCACTGTAGGGGGTTATTAACCTGCAGAAATGACAAATAATACATAGAATGGAAAGAGCACCACGCCTAAAATACGAACCTACACAAAAAGATACACAACACACAATATCACACCATTACAATCACTGCATAGTAGGGCAGCATCTGCTTGTCAGACACAGCCAGACTCCAGAAGAGAAGGCAGGAACATTTTTTTTACTGTCTCTGCCTTCCTGATTGATGTATACACACAATGAATATTGTCTGTCTGCAGTAATAGGGATTACTGTTGATACTTCCTCCTCTGGACCCAGCGATTATGTGATCTCTGTGTCTAGGGATGTAGTAGTAGCTGCTGTTTCCTAGTTGTCCTATTTAGCTCTCCTGTGCATTTCCAGTGTAACTGGGACTAATATCGCAGCCTTAATTACAGGGGAAATGAGAAAAAAAAATATTTACATGTTCAAATATACTACAAAGGTACAAAGGTTTTTTATAACCTTATGGGCAGGGCTGTATTTTGCCTTCATGCTGCCCTAGGCACTTTAAGTGGTCGCGCCCCTTAGTGACAATGTAAAACTGAGTTTTCGCACACGACATCTGTTTAAGGCAGATCTACTCTGTAAAACACTTTAAAAAGTATAAATGAGAAATTAAGGGCACTAACCACCCAATGGGGATCACCACAGGCACATCAAAACATAGCATGAGGATAAAATATTCCCACCACACCGTCCCCACTTATAAATTATACCCACCACACCTTCCTCGATTATGAAATATGATCTGCACATTGACCTCACATCATGCTGCCCCCTCCTCACAATGTCCCATACATGCTGCCCCCTCCTCACAATGTCCCATGCATGCTGCCCCCTCCTCACAATGTCCCATACATGCTGCCCCCTCCTCACAATGTCCTATGCATGCTGCCCCCTCCTCACAATGTCCCATGCATGCTGCCCCCTCCTCACAATGTCCCATACATGCTGCCCCCTCCTCACAATGTCCCATGCATGCTGCCCCCTCCTCACAATGTCCCATACGTGCTGCCCCCTCCTCACAATGTCCCATGCATGCTTCCCCCTCCTCACAATGTCCCATGCATGCTGCCCCCTCCTCACAGTGTCCCATGCATGCTGCCCCCTCCTCACAGTGTCCCATGCATGCTGCCCCCTCCTCACAGTGTCCCATGCATGCTGCCCCCTCCTCACAGTGTCCCATGCATGCTGCCCCCTCCTCACAGTGTCCCATGCATGCTGATCCCTCCTCACAGTGTCCCATGCATGCTGCCCCCTCCTCACAGTGTCCCATGCATGCTGCCCCCTCCTCACAGTGTCCCATGCATGCTGCCCCCTCCTCACAGTGTCCCATGCATGCTGATCCCTCTTCACAGTGTCCCATGCATGCTGCTCCATTCTCACAATGTCCCATGCATGCTGCCCCCTCCTCACAGTGTCCCATGCATGCTGCCCCCTCCTCACAATGTCCCATGCATGCTGCTCCATCCTCACAATGTCCCATGCATGCTGCACCCTCCTCACAGTGTCCCATGCATGCTGCCCCCTCCTCACAGTGTCCCATGCATGCTGCCCCCTCCTCACAATGTCCCATGCATGCTGCCCCCTCCTCACAATGTCCCATGCATGCTGCCCCCTCCTCACAGTGTCCCATGCATGCTGCCCCCTCCTCACAATGTCACATGCATGCTGCCCCCTCCTCACAATGTCACATGCATGCTGCCCCCTCCTCACAATGTCACATGCATGCTTCCCCCTCCTCACAATGTCACATGCATGCTGCCCCCTCCTCACAATGTCACATGCTTGCTGCCCCCTCCTCAGTGTCCCATGCATACTACCCCTCTCCATGAGCTCCTAATGCTGCCTTACTGTTTTCCATAATGACACCTCCATGCTGCCCCACTCATCATACTAAGACCACCACACTAGCGCTTATGCTGAGACCCCCCCCCCACACACACACTACCCCACTCTTGATATTGACTCCCCTACATTGCTCCACTCCATACTGAGCCCACACATGCTGCCCCTTCTCCATAATCAGCTCCCAATGCTGCCCCCCTCTTATTCTGAGTCCTTACACTCCCCCCCCATCGATTTTGTCATTGCACTATCCCTCAACCCTTGTCCTCTGTCTCTAGGATTGGCCCCTCTCTCCCATTCCCCCAGCAGCAGCCTCTCTCCTCCCGCCTCCAGCAGCAGCCTCTCCCCCAGCATCAGCCTCTCTCTCCCCCAGCCTCCCCCAGCATCAGCCTCTCTCTCCCCCAGCCTCCCCCAGCATCAGCCTCTCTCTCCCCCAGCCTCCCCTAGCATCAGCCTCTCTCCCCCAGCCTCCCCCAGCATCAGCCTCTCTCTCCCCCAGCCTCCCCCAGCATCAGCCTCTCTCTCCCCCAGCCTCCCCCAGCATCAGCCTCTCTCTCCCCTTAGCCTCCCCCAGCATCAGCCTCTCTCCCCCCAGCATCAGCCTCTCTCTCCCCAGCCTCCGCCAGCATCAGCCTCTCTCTCCCCCAGCATCAGCCTCTCTCTCCCCCAGCCTCCCCCAGCATCAGCCTCTCTCTCCCCCAGCCTCCCCCAGCATCAGCCTCTCTAACACCAGCACCAGCCTCTCTGACCCCAGCATCAGCCTCTCTGACCCCAGCATCAGCCTCTCTGACCCCAGCACCAGCCTCTCTGATCCCAGCACCAGCCTCTCTGACCCCAGCATCCGCCTCTCTGACCCCAGCTGCCCCCAGCACCAGCCTCTCTGACCCCAGCACCAGCCTCTCTGACCCCAGCACCAGCCTCTCTGACCCCAGCACCAGCCACTCTCCTCCCAGTCTCCCCCAGCATCAGCCTCTCTGACCCCGGCATCAGCCTCTCTGACCCCGGCATCAGCCTCTCTGACCCCAGCATCAGCCTCTCTCCTCCTAGCCTCTCCCAGCATGAGCCTCTCCCAGCATCAGCCTCTCTCCTCCCAGCCTCCCCCAGCATCAGCCTCCCTGCTCCCAGCTTCCCCCAGCCTCAGCCTCCCTCCTCCAAGCCTCCCCCAGCATCAGCCTCTCTCTCTTCCCAGCCTCCCCCAGCCTCAGCCTCTCTCCTCCCAGCCTCCCCCAGCCTCAGCCTCTGTCCTCTCAGCCTCCCCCAGCCTCAGCCCTTCTCCTCCCAGTTTCAGCCTCTCTCTCGTCCCAGCCTCCCCCCCAGCCTCAGCCTCTCTCTTCCTAGCCTCCCCCCCAGCCTCAGCCTCTCTCTCTTCCCAGCCTCCCCCCAAGCCTCCGACTCTCTCTTTCCAGCCTCCCACCCAGCCTCAGCCTCTCTCTCTTCCCAGCCTCCCCCCCAGCCTCAGCCTCTCTCTTTTCCCAGCCTCCCCCCAGCCTCAGCCTTTCTCTCTTCCCAGCCTCCCCCCAGCCTCAGCCTCTCTCTTCCCAGCCTCCCCCCAGCCTCAGCCTCTCTCTCTTCCCAGCCTCCCCCCCAGCCTCAGCCTCTCTCTTCCCAGCCTCCCCCCCAGCCTCAGCCTCTCTCTCTTCCCAGCCTCCCCCCCAGCCTCAGCCTCTCTCTCTTCCCAGCCTCCCCCCAGCCTCAGCCTCTCTCTCTTCCCAGCCTCCCCCCCAGCCTCAGCCTCTCTCTCTTCCCAGGCTCCCCCCCAGCCTCAGCCTCTCTCTCTTCCCAGCCTCCCCCCCAGCCTCAGCCTCTCTCTCTTCCCAGCCTCCCCCCAGCATCAGCCTCTCTCTCTTCCCAGCCTCCCCCCCAGCCTCAGCCTCTCTCTCTTCCCAGCCTCCCCCCAGCCTCAGCCTCTCTCTCTTCCCAGCCTCCCCCCAGCCTCAGCCTCTCTCTCTTCCCAGCCTCCCCCCCAGCCTCAGTCTCTCTCTCTTCCCAGCCTCAGCCTCTCTCTCTTCCCAGCCTCCCCCCAGCCTCAGCCTCTCTCTCTTCCTAGCCTCAGCCTCTCTCTCTTCCTGGCCTCCCCCCAGCCTCTCTCTTTTCCCAGCCTCCCCCCAGCCTCTCTCTTTTCCCAGCCTCCCCCCCAGCCTCAGCCTCTCTCCCCTTAGCCTCCCCTTGCATGATTATAGTGGACAAAAAGAGGCATCGCAACGATCATCAACTAACCTGTAAGGTGCCCATACATTCTAGGCTCTGCCTTGGCGCATACCTGCTCCAGTGCCCGCTGCACTGCTCTGGTGATTATCCTCTTCTGGCTGGCTCCAGCTTCAGTCGCTTCCTCCTCCGCAGCGTGTGTCGTCTGCAGCATTGGACGCTGCAGCACGGGGCAGTGAGCTGATTGGCGCGCCCGCGCGCCTCTGACCCCGGAAGTGCAGGCGCTGGAACTTCCGGGGTTAATCAGCTCACTATGCCTGGTGCCCGCCGTGTATTTAAATAGACGGAAGTGCGCCTCTTCTCCCTCTCAACCCGCCCCCCCCCCGAGAACACAGCGGAATGTAACGGAGGGAGGGGTGGGGGACGGGGATGTAAAAAAAAAATAAAAAATATATATATATAGAACAGCTCCTGTTGAGGAGATGCCACGAGACCAGGGCTGATAACACCTAGAGGAGGGGAATGGAGCTGAGGACTGGGGTTCCCTGGAGCAAGTTGTACCCGGTGGCGGTTGTGTTAGGTCCGCTACCGGGGATGAGAGAGACAGAGAGGCGGCGAGTTCCCAAGATGCTCTATGCCACGGGGACGGCACTAACGCACCGAAAGGGAGAGACCCCCAGAACACCTCACCGGACACCCCTTCCTCCTACCTGCCCGGGACCGACCAAAGGCTACAGGCGGCGAGGACCAGCACCCGGGTGCGATGTGAAACGGACTTTAAATAAAGAACAACTGGAACCGCACACCGTGACTGCTGTGAGTAATGCCGCCGCCCTGTGCCCCCGGTGTCCCTGAGGACTGTTGCCCTGGGTCTCATTAACCTCCCGGGTCTCATTAACCTCCCGGGGCTCCCTCGCTCCACCCGTGGGGAGCGATTCCATCCGGCTGCCCGTAACACCTGCCCCGGAGAGAGACCGCGCAGCGGCGGTTTAACACCTGGCCGCAAACCACGGGTGGCGCTGCAAGCACCCCCCCCGTCCTCGTCCCATACCGTTTCCTGGGGAAGAGCAATGGCAAGCCCCCCCCAGGGACCCTGTTACCCTCCTTCCATCCCCCTTGTAACACCGGACTGACGGTCGGACTTTCCTTTTATTGAAACCCGCCGGGGGTCACGGAAGCCGGGTCGGACCACTCACAGCCTGACCCCGAATACCACCGGCCCAGTGACCGTGCGAGCCCTGCAAGCCCCGGCGTGGGCGTTTCACTAGCATGCACACATCCAGAATGAATGGAGCTGCAGTAGAGCATGTGAAATGCCCGCGCCAGGGCCAGCAAGGATGGCACGGTCACCGGGCCGGTGGTATTCGGGGTCAGGCTGTGAGTGGCCCGACCCGGCTTCCGTGACCCCGGCGGGTATCAATAAAAGGGAAAACCCGACAGTCAGTCCGGTGTGACAAGGGGATGGAAGGAGGATAAAGGGGTTCCTGGGGAGCTTGCCATCGCTCACAGCGGCCACTGAGGTCTCGGCCTCCTTTGCCGCCACTCTCCCCCAGGAAACGGGGGATGCTAGCAGCTCCACCTGTGGTATGCGGCCAGGTATTCATCCGCCGCTGTACAGTCTCTCTCCGGGGCAGGTGTTACAGGCAGCCGGATGGAATCGCTCCCCACGGGTGGAGCGGGGGAGCCCTGGGAGGTTAATGAGACCCAGGGCAACAGTCCTCAGGGACACCGGGGGCACAGGGAGGCGGCATTACTCACACCAGTCACGGAGTACGGTTCCAGTTGCTCATTATTTAAAGTCCGTTCCACATCGCACCCGGGTGCTGGTCCTCGCCGCCTGTAGCCTCTGATCGGTCCCTGGCAGGTAGGAGGAAGGGGTCCAGTGAGGTGATGTGGGGGTCCCTCTCTTTCGGGGGGTAAGTGCTGTCCCCGTGGCATGGAGCATCTTGGGGACCCACCGCCCTTCTGTCTCTCTCTTGCCCGTTTAGCGTGATAGGACCACTACCAGGTACAACATTCTCCAAGGTCCCCAGTCCTCGGCTCCATCCCCTTCCTCTAGGTGTTAATAGCCAGGGTCTCATGGCATCTCCTCAGCAGGGAGCTGTTCTGTGGAGGTCTGCACTCTTTTGCAGCCTCTGACATTCTGACTAAAACTTCAGTCTGCTCTGCACTAAACTCACACATTCAGGGACCCCCCCCCTCCCCTTGGGTTGTCATGGGGACCTGCACACCTGCTCATTAAGAAGACAGGATGAGTCATGCATGCTCAAACTACATGCTGAATAATTTTTAACTCCTTCCTGCCAGTGTGTGTGTGTGTGGACTCTTCTCCTCCTGCCCGGGAAAAATGAGCTAACATTTAATACCCTGTAATGACCCGGTTGCAGGGGCGTTACACATGTACACATCCAGAATGAATGGAGCTGCAGACGAGCATGTGTACGTCCAGAGTGAATGGATTTGAGGTCGAGCATACACACATCCAGAATAAATGGAGCTGTAGTTGAGCATGCGTACATACAAAATGAATGGAGCGGAGGTCGAGCATGCACACATCCAGAATGAATGGAGCTGAAGTTGAGCATAAATTGAGCTCATATTGTGATCAATAAGGGATACAACTGTCAGACCCCCGTGATCTGCAAGTTATTCCTTATTTTATTGAAAAAGGATAACTTACGGTTTTGGAAAACCACTTTAAGACCTGTAAAAGCACCATTGGAGTTCAGCTCTGCAGGTTATGTTTCTGCTTCATTTAAGGGGAAACAAGCTTTGACTGTTTAGGAAATGTCAGCACTAAATCCTCAGCTCTTATGTATAATATCACCGTACAAAACACATGAATCTGTAATCACCTCCATATGTCCACTATAGCGGAAGAGAGGAAGTTAGTCTACAAAGTAATGCCGTAAGATGTCTTCCATCCCCTAAAATCTGCTCACTCATAGTGGAACGATCCTGGAGGTCATGATAACAGTTTTGGAAATTTTGGTAACTGGGGTAAGAGACGGAAGATGTGACTTTGGGCCCCTTTCCTCCTTTTTGGTTGCTCATTTGCTTTGTAGCCCAAAGTTTAGTGATACCTTGCTCCATTTCATCCAATATGGACCACTAACCAATAAAAGTAGACTTCCAAGCTGCGTAGGTGCTCAGGAGATTGTCTAATTAAAGGGGCTATCCTGTGCCCCTCACTTCGGCATTGGGAGAGGTACTAATGGCAGTGGCCATCTCCTGGGTGTTATGCACCGAAGGTCTCATCAGCATTGTCCTTCTCAGCAGCACCACAGTAAACCAATGACGTAAAATAAAGTCCCTGGTGACATGGTGGAATAAAATATAGGTCCTGCTGATCCGGTGGGCAACTGACCTGCTCATGAAGACTAAGTTCTTGGTAATGTACAAGAATAATGTCTTCTCTGCAGACATGTCCAATGCATAGTGGCCTTTACTTACTCAACTTTCTTTAGGATGGCCTAAGGGCTCCTGTAGGATTGGTCCTGACTATAATTGTTACGTTTGTATCCTGTGCTTGTCTATGATTTCTGTTGACCTTGTGCCATGTTGTCCTAAAGGTTCAGTGTGATCCGGAGGTTAGGACTCCATACAAGTCTATGAGAGCCTCGTTCTGGCCTCATTCTTGCTCCCATAGACTTGTGACGTAACTTCTGACTTCCGGCCAGTCAGAAGTTACGAGCAAAAGATGACGCCGCGGTACCAGAGCGGTGTCGGCAAAAGGGAAGCTGAGTATATGACAGGGGGCAGGGGACTTACATATGAAGCGACACTCCAGCTCTCAAAAAGAGACAAAAAACACTGGAGTGGTTCTATAAAGGAAACATTTGAGAGAATTTTTTTTCTTAAATTCACGTATTTCAAGCTAAAGATAACTTTTGTAATTGGATTTTATTAAATATTTTGCTCAGTCTGGCTTTTACAGTCTGAATGCTTATGCCCCTTGACACGTCCGTGCAACAAACAAATGTTTTGCACTGTCCGTTGTGGAGTTCCGTTGCCCATCCATGTGTCAGTGTGTGTGTGTGTGTCATCAGTGTGCTGTCCCTATGCTGTCTGTGTGACAGCTGCACACGGACAGCATGAACTTCTATACTTACCTGTCTCCAGTGCTGCTGTCACACTTGCTTCCGGGTCCACAGTCAGTGCAGTGAATATTCATGAGGCATAATGAGCAGGACCCGGAAGCAACAGTAGCGGCGGCGACAGGTAAGTATAAAAATCCTCTTTTTTCAGTGAGGTGTACTCTGGTACATGTCACACTGATGTCACATCAGTGTGCGGTCCGTGTGACATCCGTGCTGCCAGCCAAAAATGGACATGTCGGCATGTGGAGCACATGGACACGCTTGTGCTCTACACGGACACACGGTCCGTGTCCAAACATGAATGTGTCAACAAACCCATTGAACTTAATGAGTCTTCGTGTATCTGTGTCTGTGGCATGAGTGGAAACAAACAGCACATGTACCGGAGACACGGATGAGAAAAGGAGGTCTAACAAGGAGTTTGTAACTCTTCTTTCTGTGCTCCTCTCTGCTGATTTATGACAGCATCAAAGTTCAGCTAAACTCCAATGTGGTCTGGGGTCATAAATCAGCACAGAGGTGTTCACAAAAACACAAACTGAAAAATTACAAGCTCCCCATCAAAACAAGCTCACTGACAGATACTCAGTTAACTCATTCTACAACCAACAAACAGCCTGTAAAAGCCAAGTGATGATTAAATTTTATGTAACCCAAATGCAAAAAGTATTTTTAGCCCCAAGTACATACACCGTGTGCAGAATTATTAGGCAAGTTGTATTTTAGAGGGTTTTTTTTTATTATTGATCAACAACTATGTCCTCAATCAACCCAAAAGACTCATAAATTTCAAAGCTTAATATTTTTGGAAGTTGGAGTGGATTTTTTAAATTTGGCTATCTTAGGAGGATATCTGTTTGTGCAGGTAACTATTACTGTGCAGAATTATTAGGCAACTTAATAAAAAACAAAATATATTCCCATCTCACTTGTTTATTTTCACCAGATAAACCAATATAACTGCACAAAATTTAGAAATAAACATTTCTGACATGCAAAAACAAAACCCAAAAAAATTAGTGACTAATATAGCCCCCTTTCTGATGACACTCAGCAGCCGACCATCCATAGATTCTGTCAGTTGCTTGATACAACATTGCGTGCAGCAGCCACCACAGCGTCCAGACACTGTTCTGAGAGGTGCACTGTTTTCCCTCCCTATAGATCTTACATTTTATGAGGGACCACAGGTTCTCTATGGGGTTCAGATCAGGTGAACAAGGGGGCCATGTCATTACTTTTTCATCTTTTAGACCATTACTGGCCAGCCACACTGTGGAGTAGTTGGATGCATGTGATGGAGCATTGCCCTGCTTGAAAATCATGTTTTTCTTGAACAATACCGACTTCTTCCTGTACCACTGCTTGAAGAAGTTGTCTTCCAGAAACTGGCAGTAGGTCTGGGAGTTGAGCTTCACTCCATCCTCAACCCGAAAAGGTCCCACAAGTTCATCTTTGATGATACCAGCCCATACCAGTACCCCACCTCCACCTTGCTGGTGTCTGAGTCGGAGTGGAGCTCTCTGCCCTTTACTGATCCAGCCTCTGGCCCATCCATCTGCCCATCAAGAGCCACTCTCATTTCATCAGTCCATAAAACCTTTGCAAAATTAAGATATTTCTTGGCCCAGTCTTGACGTTTTATCTTATGTTTCTTGTTCAGAGGTGGTGGTTTTTCAGCCTTCCTTACCTTGGCCATGTCCCTGAGTATGGCACACCTTGTGCTTTTTGATACTCCAGTAACGTTGCAGCTCTGAAATATGGCCAAACTGGTGGCAAATGGCATCTTGGCAGCTTCACGCTTGATTTTCCTCAATTTATGGGCAGTTATTTTGCGCCTTTTTTGCCCAACACGCATCTTGCGACCCTGTTGGCTATTTGTCATGAAACGCTTGATTGTTCGGTGATCACGCTTCAAAAGTTTGGCAATTTCAAGACTGCTGCATCCCTCTGCAAGACACCTCACAATTTTGGACTTTTCAGAGCCCGTCAAATCTCTCTTCTGAACCATTTTGCCAAAGGAAAGGAAGTTGCCTAATAATTAAGCACACCTTATATAGGGTGTTGATGTCATTACACCACACCCCTCCTCATTACAGAGATGCACATCACCTGATTTACTTAATTGGTAGTTGGCTCTCAGCCTATACAGCTTGGAGTAGGACAGCATGTATAAAAAGCATCATGTGGTCAAAACACTCATTTGACTAATAATTCTGCACACAGTTTATATGTACCGCCCCGCTCTCAGCAGCTGAGCTGCTCGGATCCAGCCCTTCTGTGGGTGGCTCAAGGGTCTGCGGACCCGGGGGCCTCACGGTCACTTCAAATGGAAAGGGATAGTGGTGGGATGGAGGATGTAGGACGTATATGTACGGGGTGAGCCGTACGGAGGTCGTGACGCCACCCACGGTGTGTGGTGATATTGGACACCACCGCTGCAGTTACGGGGCACCCGGGGGAGATGTTGTGCAGCAAGTTGTTAACCCCTCCTTGGGCAGGGATGGTGGCCCCAGGACCTGTTGGGGGTTTGGCGATGCAGGGAGATGGGCGACTGCAGGGTGCTGGTGTACTCACTATTAGAAAACACACGAGTCTCTGGTAAACCAAGGTGATGGTGGTCAGTGCCCGCAGCCGGCTGCAGTCTGGTCCCCCACCCAGCTGGTGGTCTCTGTCTTTCTCCTGCACCTGTGTAAGATGGTGGACTGCCTGTGCTTGCAACTTCAGGAGTCCGCTCCCAGCTTGTGGTTGCCTAAGGAGCCCTTTACCCGCAGACGCTGGCCCATGGGATCTCTGAGCCATGGTGGTGGCCTGTTATCTCCCTCGGTGGGCTGTTGCCTTCAGTCGGGACTTTGGGTGGGACAGGACCTCTAGTTCTGGCCACAATCAGTTAATTAGCTAGCCCCCAGTTGCTTCTGGACCTAGCTTCAGGGTCTGAGTACCCCCTTCGTGCTCTGGTTTCCGAGTCGGTTCCCCGGGTCGGTACCGGTGGGCCACTACCCTGTCCCGGTCCACCTCGGTTCCACCGAGCCGTCTTCCCGGCTCCTGCAGACGGAGACCACCGTCTGCCTCCTAGCCAAAGGCACCAGGGCTCCTACCCTGGTACCTGTTCAATTTGGGTTCTCGCCTCTGCTGGAGGTGCACAGAGCTCCAGCCCACACACCTCTCCAACTTGAACTCCAGAGCAGAACTCTCTACTTTCCCGCCCCAGGCTGTCTGAACTCTTAGGTGGACGTCTTTTAACCGCCTGGTTCCGCCCCCTGGTGTGTCCATCAAGCCCTGAGGGGGTGACTAGGGTTTAAATGGTTGACTGTGTGTTACCTGTGAGGGAAAGGTGTAATGCGGGGCCCTATCTGTGACTACCTGGCCCGGCCAGAGAATCACATATATATATATTTTTTGTTTTTTTAAATAAAATTTCTGCGGAAGATTACAAATACTTTAAGGAACCCTTAGATTAAACTGTCAGTAGTAACAGTGATTTCTTTACCTCCAGATTTGTAGATTCTTCAGCACTTTCCTGGCCTCTAATGAACATCAATGTATTAACCCTTGAACTCTCTTTTTGTGTTTTGCAGACGTTGGACGGATTTGTTTTCGTTGTTGCATCAGATGGAAAAATAATGTACATTTCGGAGACAGCTTCTGTGCATCTGGGACTGTCGCAGGTAAATTATTCGGTTTACACAACGCTCATCATTTCTACTGAATCTGCTATTATTAATTATTTATGGCCATTCGGGGTTCTATAAAAACTATTAGTGCATTATGCTGGAAAATGGGGCATGAGCAATGCTAATAGGTGGGAGCTCAGCTTTACCTTGAAGCTCATGGGCCCTAATGCAAAAATCTAAAAGGTGGCCCCTGATCCGATACATAAAGTACCGTGTCCTGTAGAAGAAGGACAATGCGTGGATTTTATTTTTATTGTGCTTTTGAGATTATGGTTGAGTTTACATAATTTTTATGAATAGTTTAGATTTTTCTGTATATTTTTATTATATATATTTGTAGATAAATGTTAATTTATTAGTTGCGGTTGTGGCCAGCTTAGGCTATTGTGTCGCCCGGGGACCAGGGGGGTACTCAGATCCGGGCCACGAGGTCACTTCTGTGGGTATCACAGTGGCGTGACCCGGTCTGTGATCCCAGGCTCCACAGTAAAAGGGGGTTTGGTAAGGGAGGTTTATATTGTCCGTGACGCCACCCACGGTTGTGGTGATTGGAACACCACCGCTGCTCTGGACGGGGATCCCGGGAGTGATGATATGGAGCAGCTAGATGTTATTTCTCCCCTCCGTGGGTAGGGAGTTGGTTGTCCCGGGGCCCGGTGATGGGGTAAGCAGGAAGCAGGGCGCAGTGCTACGGTGCCCGAGGGCACGGGCGTACTCACAAGTAGTTCACACAGAGTCACTGGTAACTAGGAATCGCCGGTGTCCGCAGCCTTCGGTACGGGGTGTTAGTGTCCCACACACGGTGCAGCAGCTCCTGTTGTTCTTTCCCTTCAGCCAGGTGCCTTTCTCTCCACTCTCTTCCTCTTTCTCCTCAGCCGGGAACGGGGAATCCACTCCCCCTGCAGTGATCCAGGTCACCCAGGTACCGGGGGGGCCACTACCCTGCCCGGCTACCTCTGGCCCCTTCCTCACTGTGTGTCGCCCTGGGCAAGCCAGGGGACACAGATAACAACACCACTACACCCCACACTCCAGGTAGGCACATCTGCTAACCAGAAACCCTTGTTGCCTCCCTCCAAGAGTCTGTTGATGCACACCAGGGGGTGGGCCAGGCGGTTGGCTCCGCCCACCAAGGAGCTCACAACTCTGGAGGCAGGAAGTTACCAGGCAGATAGCCCCGGGCAGGGGAAGAGTGAAGTCTAGCTGAGGGCTAGAGTAAACAACCAGGAGTGAAAGTGAAGGAAAGGAAAGTGGAAAAGGAGAAAAGCAAGAAGTGGAGAGAGCGCAGAGAGTGCAAAGCCTGAGAGCCCAGCTGTGTGTAGGGCTAGAACAGCAAGGTCAGCGACGGCGGTGACTGTCCGGAGTGGGACGGTTCGGAAGTTCCTGGAAGGACCCCGTTGGCTGTGTGCCCGGTGGTCTGGAGCAGTGTTCCGAAGGACAGTCAGCACCAGGGCAGGGGCCTCTCGGACCCCGGCAAGGCTAGGAGTCGCCCAATTTGCCGAATCCGTCAGCGAAGGGGACGCAGATCCCCCAGCAACAAAGTCCCGATTGACGGCAACCGCCCGACCATTACCGGGGAGACACCGCCACCGCCAAGGCACCAGTTTCCCCAGGGCCAGCGCCTGCGGGCAAAGTGTAGAGCTCCTCCGGCCCAGATTGCAGTCGGGGAGCGGGTAACCGGAGGGAATCCACCGATACCATCAGACAACACAGGTGCAAGGAGGAGAGACATCACCGTCACCTACCGGGAGTGCAGGTGCAGCCGTCTGTGGGACCGTCCTACCAGCCGTTTGGTTTACCGTACAAACTGTGTCCAAGTCTCAGGCTGAGTGAGTACCACAGTGCCGCAAGGCACAGCGCTGCCCCCGCGTCCCTGCGCCCTCCAGGCCCTACACTTTACATCTCTTCACCGGGCCCCGGGATCACCAACCCCTACCCACGGAGGGGCAACACAACACCTGGCTGCTCCCATCACCATCCCCGGGTTCCCCATCCAAAGCAGCGGTGGTGCAGTCACCACAGCCGTGGGTGGCGTCACGAACTATAATCCCAACAAACAACCCCCTTTCACTCACGGGCGAGGAGTGTCGCTCGAGACACCCCGGGATCCGGCCCGCAGCTCGAGCCACCAGGAGCAACTGCCGGACCCGAGCAGAAGGGGTGAGCGCGGTGTGCTGACACCCTCCTCCCCGCCCGCGACAACTTGGCGTCACGAACAGGATCTTACCGCTCTGCCGTCAGGTAGAGGTGCGCCTTGTTACCGCCGGAGGTATCCGGCAGAAAAATTTCAGAAGCCGCCATCTTTGGCACGAAAAGTTCCAGCTCGAGCGTCTTCTCGAGCAGTAGAGGCGCGAAGGCCAAAACCCCGCCCCGAGAGAGGAGGGGCCGAAAAGAGCTAAGGGGGACGGAAACAAGATGTCTGCGCCCGACGAAGCCGCTGGAGGAGCGGTGGTCGCAGCCGCAGCGGCACCCGCGGATGGGAATGGGCCTGCCCAGGTCCCGGCCGTACTGGCGGGAGGTGCCGCGGCCCCCGCGCTTGCTCAGGTCATGCCGTTTTCCTTGCCCTATGCGCCCGGAGCTGCCTGGCTACCGCAGTATGACGGGAAACCGGATGCCTTGCAGGCCTTCCGGAAAAAGCTTAACCCGTTGCTAGAGCTGTACCCCCTGACTGATAAGCAACGTGCAGCGATAGTGCTAGGCCAGCTAACCGGTGCGGCGGAGCAGGAAGCGGAGACCTGGGCCGAGGGGGACCGGCTCTCTGTAGCCACCATCTTTGAGAAGCTACAGACTGCCTTCGAGACCCGGACTGAAGCTGAGCTGAGGATGCAGTTTTATCAGTGCCGGCAGCGAGCTGGGGATAGCATTCGGGACTATGCTCTACGTCTGCAGACCGCCCTCCGCACGCTGAAGCGGGTGAACTCTATTAATGAGACGGATAGCAATAAGATGTTAGTGGAGCAATTTGCGCAGGGGATGAGGTCTCCTGAGGATCGTAAACAACTCCGGCTGTGGGCCCTGGAACACCCTGATGTGGACTTTGCCGTGTTAAAGGAGCGGGCTATCAAAGCACTACAGCCCCCAGCTGCTGAAGCTCTGGAACCCGTCCTGTGGCCCGTCGAGACAGCTCCCGTTGTGGCGGCCCCCGCCAAACCAACCCCCTTACTACCCGCAGCATCGAGCAGCACAGTGGAAGAACTGGCAGCCCAGGTCCGTCGCCTGGATGGGGACCTTGCCAAAATCCTTGCTGCGCTTCAACCTCTGACCAGATCTCAGCCCCCAGCGCAGATACAGCTTGCTGACCGTCCCGAAGATGTTCCCTGGATGCAGCAGCGAAGCGCTAACAACCCGCGGAGCAGACCCCCAATCTGCTACAAGTGCCGTAAGCCGGGTCATGTTTACCGACAGTGCCCGTTAAACGAGCAACCCCTGGGGCCCCGGGCCAATCCTCAGGAGTAGAACACCGTGGCCCCCCAGACTGGCGAGACCGATACGTCGGGGCCCGCCCTATCATCCCTGTGGCTGTGGACGGCATACCCGTGATGGCTCTCCTGGACACTGGATCACAGGTAACTACCATACCGTACACATTGTACCAGCAATATTGGGCCACAGACGAACTGGCGCCTCCAGACAATAGTATAAATTTGATTGCCGCTAATGGACTTCCATTGACTCAGGTGGGGTATAAGGAGGTGGCTATGACAGTGGGGCAAGCTGAACTGCAACACCAGGGTATGATTGTGATCATAAATGAGCCTAGTGATCATAACCCGAAAATAGTGTTGGGAACCAATGTGATGGAACACTGCATGGCTGATGTGTTGAACCTTTTGCAGCGGCTAGCCGCCACGGCAGCGGGGAGCCAGCAGAGGGCTGTGCAGCGTGAGATCCGCGCCCTGATGTACCGCCAGCATGTAAGCTCAACCGGAGGGGAGATTGGTGGAGTGCAAGTGATGGATGTTGCTCCATTGACTGTGCCCCCTAGGAGTGAGATGATGATCTGGTGTCGGGCAGCAGTAGGGCCCCAGGGGCGTGACTACCCTGCGATGATGGAGCCCATGCCTTCCGAGCACTGGCCCACTGTAGTGGCCGCCCGAGGGGTGGTAGATGTGAAAAAAGGGAGAGTGCCTGTGAGAGTGTTGAACTGTGGGGAGGAAGAAGTCAGGCTCCCCCGGTATGCCACCATTGCCAAGCTGCTCACCCTAGACCCTCACACTATCCAGGAAGCCCGTCCATCCACACTCCCACCTACCACCAGCACTTCCCCACCCCAAGAGGGCACCAAGGAGTGGCACCAACAGCTACATGTGGGCACTGATGATACCCCTACACATCACCGGGCAGGGGTACACAGGGTAGTGCAGGAGTAAGAACAGGTTTTCAGTAAGCACCCCCTAGACTTTGGGCAGATCAAGGGGGTCCAACACCACATTCCCACGGGTGAACATCCCCCTATCAAAGAGAGGTATAGACCTATTCCCCCTGCACATTATCAGTGTGCCAAAGATATGTTGAAGAATATGAAGGAGGCAGGGGTTATTCGGGACAGTTGTAGTCCCTGGGCCGCTCCGTTGGTACTGGTCAAGAAGAAGGATGGTACCATGCGGATGTGTGTGGACTACCGGAAGATCAATCAGATAACCCATAAAGATGCCTATCCATTGCCTCGTATTGAAGAATCTTTGGCTGCACTGAGAACTGCACACTACTTCTCGACCCTCGACCTCACCAGCGGATACTGGCAAGTGGCCGTGGCCCCCGAGGACCGGGAGAAGACCGCCTTCACCAACCCGATGGGGTTATGTGAATTCAATAGCATGCCGTTTGGGCTGTGCAATGCCCCCGGGACCTTCCAACGGTTGATGGAGTGCTGTCTGGGACATTTAAACTTCGAGACCGTCCTGCTGTATTTTGATGATGTGATTGTTTATTCCCAGACGTATGAGGCCCATCTGGAGCACCTGGCCGAGGTGTTCGCGTCCCTTGCCAAGTTCGGGATGAAGTTGAAGCCCTCGAAGTGCCATCTGCTGAAACCCAGGGTGCAGTATCTAGGACACGTGGTGAGTGCGGATGGCGTCGCCCCCGACCCGGAGAAGATCACTGACATCCAGAGCTGGCCGAGACCAACCACAGTGAGGGAAGTAAGGCAGTTCCTGGGTCTGGTGGGGTACTATCGGCGCTTCATAAAGGGGTACACGAAGATGGCTGCCCCCATGCAAGATCTCCTCGTGGGACAGACCAAAGGTGGTAGACCTATTGGAGCCCCACTGTTGTGGGAGGACAAGCATGAGGAGTCCTTTGGCCAGTTGAAGGCGGCCTTGACCGGAGAAGAGGTCTTGGCGTACCCTGATTATGGGCGCCCGTTCATCCTCCACACGGACGCCAGTAACGTGGGGCTAGGAGCGGTCTTGTCCCAGGTCCAGGATGGGAAGGAGAAGGTGATTGCCTACGCCAGCCGAAAACTCCGGCCGACCGAAAGGAACCCTGAGAACTATAGCTCCTTCAAGCTCGAGCTATTGGCGTTGGTGTGGGCTATCACAGAGCGGTTCCGCCACTATCTGGCGGCGGCAAAATTCACCGCGTTTACGGACAACAATCCGCTAACTCATCTGGACACGGCCAAGTTGGGCGCGCTGGAGCAGCGGTGGGTAGCCCGGTTAGCCAACTATGATTTCACCATAAAGTACCGAGCTGGTCGTGTCAACATCAATGCAGATGCACTCTCCCGGATGCCCCATTTGTCAGAAGAGGGGTGTGAGGATGACGACCTCGAGGAGATTGAGTTGCCTGCGTTTCACCAGCCGCCTACTGAGAGGGTACAAGTATGTCAGCAACGGGCGGACCTGGACCCGCGGCCCAGTCAAGAGTGGCAGGACGCCCAGGACCAAGCGCCGGCTGTCCGCCTTGTCAAGACCCTGGTGGAACAGGGTGCTATGGGAATAGACCCTGCCGCTCCAGCCGAAGCCCAACGCTTGTGGAAAGAACGAAAACGGCTCTACCTACACCAAGGGAGGCTGTACCGTGAGCTGATCAACCCAAAGACCCATGAGAAAATATGCCAGTTGATCGTTCCTCAAGCTGAGGTTGCTACTATCCTGCGGGCATACCATGATGGTGCTGGCCACTTCGGGTGGAAGAAGCTGGAGATGCTGTTGAGGGAGCGGTTCTATTGGAGTGGGATGCGTGAATCGGTGGAAGCCTGGTGCCGAGAGTGCGGTCCTTGTACGCTGAGGAGAAAGGACGAGACTAGCCAGAGGGCACCGTTACATCCCATAGTCACCCATCAGCCGCTGGAGCTGGTCGCCCTGGACCATGTCAAACTCACCCCTAGCCGAAGTGGGTACACCTACGCATTGACCATGGTAGACCACTACTCAAGATTCATGGTGGTAGTCCCCGTTAAGGACCTGACTGGTCGAACCGCTGCCCGAACGTTCCAGGCCTATTTTTGCCGACCCCATGGGTACCCCGAGAAGGTGCTGACCGACCAAGGCCCGGCTTTTGAAGCAGAAGTGTTTCACGAATTCTGCCAGTTGTACGGCTGCAAGAAGATCCGGACCACTCCGTACCACGCCCAAACCAACGGCATGTGCGAGAAAATGAATCACCTGGTCCTGGGGCTCCTCAAGACGTTACCGCTGGAAGAAGGAACATGTGGCCGGAAAAGTTACCCGACTTGGTCGACATGTACAATAATATCCCATCCAGCTCGACGAAGTGCACCCCAGCGTATCTGATGAGGGCCCGGCCTGGCCGCCTGCCGGTGGATCTGGAAATGGGGTTGGAGGCTCCGGAAGCACTCCCTTCAACGGCAGAATGGGAAAGTCGGAGGAGGGCCCAGTACCGGCAAATCCAGGAGTATGTGGAGAAAAACCTCAGTCGAAGTCGAGAACAGCAAGAGCACCGGTTCAACCAGAAGACGCCTGCAGGTCCTTTCCAGCCAGGAGATGTGGTGCTGAAACGGAAAAGAAAAGCCCACAAACTGGATGACCAGTGGGAGCAAGTCCCTTACGTCGTACAACCCACCGAGTGGGACAATGGGAAAACCTACCAGATCAGTCGTGACCAAGGGGGCACCCTGGCCACAGTTTCTCGGGACCATCTAAAAAAATGCCCCCCAGCATTGAAAGCAGAGGCTGAAGTACCGGTTCCTCCACCAGTGGAAAAGGCAGCAGAGGTAATCCACACTGTAATGGGTGACTTCCCAGCAAACTGGCCTACGCAGAACGGCGCGGTGATCCTTCCAGTGATACTGTTCCCACAACCCGTGGATGAAGAAGTAGTGGAAGCGGTTAACCGTGAGCCAGAACCAGTGCCAGTGCCCAGGGATGAACCTGTACCCAGCCCCCCTGCACCTCCGCCTGCCCCACACTATAGCAGGGAGGAGGAACCGATTGTTCCCTCTACCCCACTGTCTAGCACCACTGACACCGGGCCCCGAAGGTCCACCCGTCCCAACCTAGGTAGACCCCCACTTAGGTACAGGGAGACCGTTCTGTGAATAAGAGGGGCCCGCAAAGGTAAAAGGTTGGTGTGTGTCTGTTAAGTTTGTTGAAAGTTTTGAAAAATGATAAGATGAAAATGATTACCCGAGAAGTCACCTGATTTATTTTGTTGATTTGCAACCGGCAGGAGCCGGCACCGTTGTCCCCGTGGGGACCGTTCAAAGTTTAAAAATGCATGGGAACTATCCATGGACAAGCCCGTGAACTCTGCAGGGCAACCACAAACGTTAGTGGCTTGTAAATATGTTGGGTACCGTTACCGTTTCCGCAATGCCGCCTCCGGAGAGGCAGGTTGGAGGGAGGGCCCTGAGCAGAGCAGGCCAGGGCCCAGCCACCAAAGGGACCGGTGGCTACCCTCTGGAGGGGAAGGACAGATCCCGCTCGGGTGACTTGTGCTGGACTGTGGGTCAAGGGGTGCTGCCTGGGTTTTAGGGGCAGCATCAGGGCCAGGTTGCTTGGGTGGGAGAGAGCGGAAACCGTGACCGTACACCGTTGAAACGTTAAAAGTAAATGTGCCTCCCGTTTTGGGAAGAGTTTATTAAAAATGTATTGATGTTATGTTTAACCCTGTTATCCCCTTTTACAGAAAAATAAAACCGGTGTAGGACGGCAGCCCGCGGACGGTCTGCATTTTGCTAAGGGGGAATGTGTCGCCCTGGGCAAGCCAGGGGACACAGATAACAACACCACTACACCCCACACTCCAGGTAGGCACATCTGCTAACCAGAAACCCTTGTTGCCTCCCTCCAAGAGTCTGTTGATGCACACCAGGGGGTGGGCCAGGCGGTTGGCTCCGCCCACCAAGGAGCTCACAACTCTGGAGGCAGGAAGTTACCAGGCAGATAGCCCCGGGCAGGGGAAGAGTGAAGTCTAGCTGAGGGCTAGAGTAAACAACCAGGAGTGAAAGTGAAGGAAAGGAAAGTGGAAAAGGAGAAAAGCAAGAAGTGGAGAGAGCGCAGAGAGTGCAAAGCCTGAGAGCCCAGCTGTGTGTAGGGCTAGAACAGCAAGGTCAGCGACGGCGGTGACTGTCCGGAGTGGGACGGTTCGGAAGTTCCTGGAAGGACCCCGTTGGCTGTGTGCCCGGTGGTCTGGAGCAGTGTTCCGAAGGACAGTCAGCACCAGGGCAGGGGCCTCTCGGACCCCGGCAAGGCTAGGAGTCGCCCAATTTGCCGAATCCGTCAGCGAAGGGGACGCAGATCCCCCAGCAACAAAGTCCCGATTGACGGCAACCGCCCGACCATTACCGGGGAGACACCGCCACCGCCAAGGCACCAGTTTCCCCAGGGCCAGCGCCTGCGGGCAAAGTGTAGAGCTCCTCCGGCCCAGATTGCAGTCGGGGAGCGGGTAACCGGAGGGAATCCACCGATACCATCAGACAACACAGGTGCAAGGAGGAGAGACATCACCGTCACCTACCGGGAGTGCAGGTGCAGCCGTCTGTGGGACCGTCCTACCAGCCGTTTGGTTTACCGTACAAACTGTGTCCAAGTCTCAGGCTGAGTGAGTACCACAGTGCCGCAAGGCACAGCGCTGCCCCCGCGTCCCTGCGCCCTCCAGGCCCTACACTTTACATCTCTTCACCGGGCCCCGGGATCACCAACCCCTACCCACGGAGGGGCAACACAACACCTGGCTGCTCCCATCACCATCCCCGGGTTCCCCATCCAAAGCAGCGGTGGTGCAGTCACCACAGCCGTGGGTGGCGTCACGAACTATAATCCCAACAAACAACCCCCTTTCACTCACGGGCGAGGAGTGTCGCTCGAGACACCCCGGGATCCGGCCCGCAGCTCGAGCCACCAGGAGCAACTGCCGGACCCGAGCAGAAGGGGTGAGCGCGGTGTGCTGACACCCTCCTCCCCGCCCGCGACAACTGCAGCCTGTCCCGGCCCTCTCGGAGCACGCTTCACTATCAGCCTGGGAGCTACAACTCCAGACTCCTCTTCTGTCTGTCTCCCCAAACACTCTGCTTCAGCCCCTCCCCTCTGCTCTGCTTTTCTCTTACCCTGGGGGATGTGGTCAGATTACCAAGGAGGATTAACTCTTTCTGTGACAACCTGGCTTTGCCAGGGCATCACACTATGTTCACACGGTATGTTTTTGCATATTTTTTTTCATGAGTTTTATGCAAATTAAAAGCTGCTTTTGGCAAAAGCAATGAGACTGCAGAAATGTAATGCACATAAATGTTTTTTGTTGTTTTTTTTCCTGACTGAAATGGAAAACTGCTGTGTTTTTGAAAGACGCAGCGTGTCAAGTCTTTCACCATTGAAAGCAATTGTCGCGGGCGGAGGAGGGGACGCCACGCTCTCCCACTGCTCGGGTCTGGCTGCCGCGGCTGCTGCGGCCTGCTGCTGCTCGGTGGCTCGAGCGATGGGCCGGATCCCGGGGACTCGAGCGGCGCTCCTTGACCGTGAGTGAAAGGGGATTGGGTTTTGGGATAGTCTATTGTCCGTGACGCCACCCACGGTTGTGGTGATTAAGTGGACACCACCGCTGCTCTGTATGGGGATCCCGGGAGTGATGGTATGGAGCAGCCAGTTGTTGACTTGCCCCTCCGTGGGTAGGGGTTTTGGTGCTCCCGGGGCCCAGTGATGGGGTTGGTATGGTGGACAGGCGGGTATGGGGCCTGTGGAGGTGCAGGGGCGCAGGGGCAGCGCTGTGCCGCACGGCACGGAGGTACTCACTCAGCCAGTAAACACGACACAGTTCTCGGTAAACAAACGGCTGGTTGGACGGGTCCCTCGGACGGTTGCGGTGCTGCGGTTTCCTGCAGTTAGCGGTGACGGTCTCTTCCCTGCACCTATGTAAAGTCTCTTGGTAGCGATGGGTCCCCACCGGTTACTCACTCCTCGGCTTCAATCTGGGCCGAAGGAGCCCTACTTTGCCCGCAGGCGCTGGCCCTGGGAAACTGGTACTCTGGCGGTGGCGGTGTCTCCCCTTCACGGTCGGGTTGTTGCCTTCAATCGGGACTTGGTTGTTAGGAGACAGAGGTCCCCTTCACTGACGGATTTGGCAAATTATGGCGACTCCTAGCCTTGCCGGGATCCGAAAGGCCCCTGCCCTGGTGCTGATTGTTCTTCGTATACTGCTCCGGTACCGCCGGGTCACCACCCGTCCGCGGTCCTTCCAGCAACCTCCAAACAGTCCCCCTGCAGACTATCACCGCCGTCTGCTGACCTTTCTGTCACAGTCCGGGGCACACACCCGGACCAACTTCAGGCTTTACTACTCTCACTTTTCTGTCACTTCAGCTTCTTTCCTTTGCTCCTCTACCACTTCACTTCCTTCTCCTTTTACTTCCTAAACTCTATCTGCCTGGTTCTTCCCGCCTCCAGGGCTGTGAACTCCTCGGTGGGCGGAGCCCACCGCCTGGCCCACCCCCTGGTGTGGACATCAGCCCCTGGAGGAAGGCAACAAGGATTTTGGGTTAGCTTGGTGTTCCTGCAGGGAATGTGGGGTGCATGTGATGTTGTGACCTGTGACCCCTGGCTTGCCCAGGGCGTCACACAATGAGACAGTGCAAAAATGCTGCAAAAACGCAGCCACTGAGTTTTTGGTGCTTTTATGGTGAACTAAATGAACTTTATTAAACATGCACTCTAGGCAAATGATAAATAAAAAAAATGCTAGAAAAAATGCAGCAAAAATGTAGCAAAACCTGGTGTTTGGAAGCCTAGAGAAAAGGTTTTGGCTGCAGAAAAAACGCAGCAGAAATGCAACATGTGGATATTACAGAAGATATCCGGGACTATTTTCTACAATGTACCTGAGCGATAAAAGGCAGGTAGGTGTTCTAATATCACTCGACAGAACGCCGACTTCTTTTCCACTCTGCTCTGCAGACTTCATACTGATTGACAGATGTCTCCCCACTGCCTAAAGGGGGCTTTACACGTTGCGACATCGCTAACGCTATATTGTCGGGGTCACGTCGTTAGTGACGCACATCCGGCACCGTTAGCGACATTGCAGCGTGTAAAACCAAGGCGCGACGATCAACGAGCGCAAAAACGGGAAAAATCGTTGCTCGTTGACACGTCGTTCATTTCCTTATTGTCGGTGCTGCCACAGGTACGATGTTGTTTGTCGTTCCTGCGGCGTCCACCGGCAATGAGGAAGGAAGGAGGTGGGCGGGACGTTCCGGCCGCTCATCTCCGCCCCTTTTCTGCTATTGGGCGGCCGCTTAGTGACACCGCTGTGACGTCGCTGTGATGTCGCTGTGACACTGAACGCACCTCCCCCTTGAAGGAGGGATTGTTCGGCAGCCACAGCGACGTCGCTGAACAGATATGTGTGTGGGAAGCTGCCGTAGCGATGATGTTCGCTACGGCTGTGATCTCCACATATCGCACCAACGACGGGGGCGGGTGCTATCGCTCGCAACATCGCTAGCAGACGCTAGCGATGTCGCAGCGTGTAAAGCCCCCTTAACTGCGGGAAACCAGCTGTCAATTAGCATGAGCAGCCCAGATAAAGAAGCGCTGCTCTGTTGACGTTGCATGGATGAATCGCCAGCAGACGTGGTCCTGGCAGAGATCGGCGCTCGGCATCATACTGTGTGTGGGTGTGTGTGTGTGGGGGGACTTTGAAGCCATCATACCATGTGGGTTATTGTGGCGGTATCATACTGTGTGGTGGAGAATATGGGGGCATTAAACTTTATGTGGGGAGGAGTGTCTCGGCATCATACTTTGTGTGGGGAGGACTGTGGGGACATTAAACTTTGTGGGTTACCTGTGGGGACATCATACTGTTTGGGGGGAACTATCAGATATCAGGGTAGCACAGTCTGTGGGGCATCATTCTGTGTATAAAGGTATTATACAGTGTGTCTTATGGAATTCACTATGAGGATATCATACAGTCTATGGGACATCATACTCTGTAAGGGCTAAGAAAAGGGTATCTTAGTGGGTGAGAACACTGAGGGGCTTCAAGAGAAGCAAATCTCCTGGTAAGTGCCACAATACATGTCCTCCTTGTCTACAATTTGTGAGGTACAGTATGTCCTTCTGTGACGACGCCTACTCCACCAAATATTTTTTTCGGTGATTGGCTGAAATTAGGATATTTGCTCTGGGGCCCTATGATTTTATTGGAGGCTTCTGCTGCAGAGGATTATGATATACGTGGACATGCACGTGTTCTGTATACATGGAGGGTGGTTTCCAACATCATCTCTTCTGCTATAAGCTCCTTGTAATTATTATAATTATTCTATAGATTCTCTTTCTCCATAATGAATCATTTTTTGTCGCACTGTTTGTTAAGTGACGGCACAAATATATTCAGGCTGTTGCTTAGCAACAGAGAATGCAGGTCACCGCAGGACAATGGCACAGCTCCACCTCTGGTGGTGAAGAGACGGTGCGGCCTCTTCTTACGGCTAGAACAGACTGCCACAGAAAGGAACAGGATGACTAAAACCCAGAGCATTGATTTCTGTGAATTTTTTTCATTTATATATGATTTTTAACTTTGTTTTTGATGGGTCTAAACAGCCATAGCAACCATTTTTTTCCACAATATTTTTTTTTCTGTATTCATAGAGTGACCTAACTGAAGATTTTTAGTCATACATAGTCTTTGGAGCGCTTCCATCCAGGGGGAATAACAATTTGTGATGGATTCACAGTTGCACTGCTCGTTACAATTCAGAAACCTTAAACCTGTGCTGCAGCGAGCAGTGCGACTGTGAATCCAGCACATTACAGGGGCAGAGTGTTATGCCCTGAACTTAAAAAATGACCATGTTGAAAAAATGCAAGCTGTCACCTGAATAAGTGTGATCTGTGACTGACCTGAATGACAGGAAAACCAGACTTACGTGCGACTGACATGTCACATGTAACTGGAGACACAACATATCAGCATGCACATGAGCACCGTGTATGGCACCGTGTATGGCAGACCTGGGCAAGGGGCGGCCCGCGGGCCACATCCGGCCCGCCTACTCTCTGTGACCGGCCCGCCTGGCTCAGGGCGTCCTTGCTGGCCAGTCACTGATGAGAGCAATCTGACCTGTTGTGCGGAGCTCCAGGCTCCGGGAGGCACGTGGTCAGATTGCCCTCATCAGTGCCCGGGCAAATGCCGGGGCCCTGGAGAGCCGGGGGGCCCACTCGGCCTCGTCAGTTCTGGTGACCCTTGGCCAGGACCCACTCGCCTTAGTTCTGCTGTCCCCCGGGCCGAGTAGGAATCTGCAGCGCCGTCCCTTTAAGGAGCAAAGACTTCCTGGCTGAACTTAATCTGTGGGCGGAGCTACCGGCCGGCGTCCTGCTCATCCCACAGATGAGAGTTGCAGTGCCAGCCAGCGACCCCCAGCACAGTGCTTCTTTCCGGCTCTGTGTGGGCCCCCTCTCCACCGTGACCTGAGCGGTATGTGCCCTCCCCACCCCCCGATTTATGGGCCCTGGTGAGCTGTATGGGCTCTTCTCCCCCCCTAGGTGTATTCCCTACACCCCTATATACACCTGTATTATACTACACCACTATATACACCTGTATTATACAGGTGTATATAGGGGTGTAGTAGTGTAGTATATTACAGGTGTATATAAGGGTGTAGTGGTGTAGTATATTACAGGTGTATATGGGGTGTAGTGGTGTAGTATATTACAGGTGTAGTGGTGTAGTATAATACAGGTGTAGTATATAGGAGTGTAGTATAATACAAGTGTAGTATATAGGGGTGTAGTGATGTAGTATAATACAAGTGTAGTATATAGGGGTGTAGTGATGTAGTATAATACAAGTGTAGTATATAGGGGTGTAGTGATGTAGTATAATACAAGTGTAGTATATAGGGGTGTAGTGATGTAGTATAATACAAGTGTAGTATATAGGGGTGTAGTGATGTAGTATAATACAAGTGTAGTATATAGGGGTGTAGTAATGTAGGTTATCACAGGTGTAGTATATAGTGATGTGCTGCAGTTTATTACAGGTGTAGTATATAGTGATGTAGCATATTACAGGTGTATATAGGGGTGTAGTGATGTAATATATAGTGGTATAGTATATAGAGGTGTAGTTTATTACAGGTGTAGAGTATACTGATGTATATTACAGGTGTAGTATGTGGCGGGTGTAGTGATGTAGTATATGGGGATTGTGTGTGTATGTATACATTGTGTGTATGTGTATATATATTATACACACACAGTATATATGCGTGTTTGTGTGTATATATATATATATATATATATATATATATATATATATATATATATGTGTAGAACCGAGTTAACTATATTAGTCCGGCCCTCTAAAACCATCCCAATTTCTCATGCGGCCCCATGGGAAAATTAATTGCCCACCCCTGGTGTATGGCATACTTACATGGGCCCTCAGCCGTCCAAGAATATCCATGGCAAACTGAGTTAGGAGCTTCCCAACATATCATGGCCAAATGCATATTTTCACCCAAAGCACACATGCAGAATTTTCTCAAGAAATCAACAGGTAAAAGTATAGTCTTATAATAAAAAAACGCCAGCATGGTACACACAAAAAAGCAAATCCAAAATTAATGAAGGGTGATCAGCGCCAACACAAAGCACTAAAATATGACACTAACATATGACCCTAAAACATGGCCCTAAACCATGGCATTAACGTATGGCCCTAAAACATGGCCCTAACATCAAGCATGAATACATGGCACTAATACTTGGCCATAACACCAGGCATGAATGACTGGCACAAACACATCACCCTAAAGGGGGCTTTACACGTTGCAACATCGCTAGCGATTGATAGTGATGTCAAGCGCGTTGGCACCCGCCCCCGTCTGTCGTTCGACATTTGGTGCTCGCTGCCGTAGCAAACATCATTGCTACGGCAGCTTCACACGCACATACCTTTTCAGCGACGTCGCTGTGACTGCTGAACAATCCCTCCCTCAAGGGGGAGGTGCGTTCTGCGTCATAGCGACGTCACTGCGGCGTCACTAAGCGGCCGGCCAATAGAAGCGGAGGGGCGGAGACGAGCAGGACGTAACATGCCACCCACCTCCTTCCTTCCGCATTGCCGGTGTACGCAGGTAAAGAGATGTTCATCGTTCCTGCGGTGTCACACATAGCGATGTGTGCTGCCGCAGGAACAATGAACAACATCGTACCTGTGGCAGCAACAATATTAAGGAAATGAGCAACGTGTCAACGATCACCGTTTTTGAACGAATTTTCGATCGTTGATCGTCACTCCTAGGTTTTACACGCTCGATATCGCTAACGGCGCTGGATGTGCGTCACTAACGACGTGACGCCGACGATATATCATTACCGATGTCGCAACGTTAAAGCCCCCTTAACACTTGGCCCTAACACTTGGCCCTAAAACATGGCACTAACATATGGCACTAATGAAGGAACAAACACATGGCAATAATCAATAATGAAAGGGAAGAGCACAGAACACTAACACAAAGCATGAACACCTGCCGCTAACATATAGCGTGAAAACATGGCACTAATGCAAGGCACAAAGACAATACAAACGCATAGTACTAACACATAGTACTAACACATGGCCCTTAGACATGGCCCTAGACATGGCCCTAAGACATGGCCCTAAGACATTGCCCTAGTGTGGCGCCCTTGACAAGCCAGGATGTCACAGGTACTGCAACAACACACCCCACACCCCGGTTAGGCACATCAGTCACACACACAAATTCTTGTTGCCTCCCTCCACCAGGGGCTGATGTTCACACCAGGTGGGGTGGAGCCAGGCGGTTGGCCCCACCCACTGAGGAGTTCACAGTCCTGGAGGCGGGAAAGGAAGTCAGAGTAGTTTTGGAGTGGAGTGGAGAGAGTTGAGGGAAGTGGTAGTTGAGGAGCAAGAGCATACTGACCGTGTCCGGGTACGTGGCCCGGGCACCCTAGAGCAAGGTTGGCAGACGGTGGTGACCGTCTGCAGGAGAGGCCGATTGACGCATAACCGTAAGGACCGGGGACGGGCGGTGGCCCGCCGGTACCGAATCGGGGAGCGAAGAGAAGCCAGCACCATTCGGCAGGGCCTACGGACCCCGACCAGGCTTGGAGTCGCCGTTAAACCGGTCAAATCCGTCAGCGACGGGAACCTCCGGGGTTTCCCAGCAGCAAAGACCCGACTGAAGGCAACTGCTCAACCGTGAAGGGAAATACAGCTACCGCCACAGCTCAGGGGCGTCACACAAACACATGGCCCTAACACATGGGCCTACCAGATGGCCCTAACATATGGCCCTATGACAAGGCACAAATCTATGGCCCTAATGCATGGCCCCAACACATGGCAGTAACGTATGGCCCTAAAACATGGCCCTAACATCAAGCATGAATAGATGGCACTAATACTTGGCTGTAACACCAGGCATGAATAAATGGCCCAAACACATCACCCTAACACTTGGCCCTAACACATGACCCTAACACATGGCCCTAATGAAGGAACAAACATATGGCAATAAGGCAATAGCGTAAGGCAAAAACACACAACACTAACACAAGGCATGAACACCTGCCGCTAACATATAGCATGAACTCATGGCACTAATGCAAGGCACAAACACATAGTACTAACACATGGCCCTAACACATGGCACTAACAAAAGGCCACAACCACGCCACTAACACAACACACTAAAACATGGGATTAATGAAAGGCACGGACAGGAATGGCACTAACACAAGGCACAGACACATGTAAGAGCACAACAATTTTTAACCCTCTGTATAAGCCTAGTTGCAAATGAACCCGAAGGACACATCTATTTTGCATATTTGCCAACTCTCCCAGAACATCGGGGAGGCATCAAGAAAAAACGAGGAGACATCTCGGACTTCTGGAGCAGTTAGAGAATTTCTCAGGTGGCGCATGCAGAAGATTTTTCTTTGTCGTCACACCGAGCATTTGGCGGTATTTTGACAATAATTATATGACACATTTGTTTAGTATTTTTTACAAGTCCGGCCTGTTTGGGGAAACTTGTATAAATTATGGACAATCCCTTTAAGGACAGGTTACACATCAATGCTTGGTGTCAGCTGTCTGGTGGTCGGTATCACACATAAATAACTGCAGGAGGCCTGTGTGACCTGGCGGTAGACATTACAGACATGTTGTAAAGTGATGTGAAACATGGATCTGGGCACCACGTCCAGCGCTGACACATCTGGAAGACATTGTGTGTGTATACGGTAATCCGCGCGCCCCACCGGAGCACCGATAATACCAGAGATTGGAATATTCCTTTCTATTCAGACTTTACTGCTCTGAATTTAATATGTCTGGCGATTTGTCATGTTCGGTAAAACCTCCTGTCTTTACAGAAATTATTTTGTGATATAGTAAATCATTTCTTCTGTCAGGAGAGAAAAATTACATTTGTGTGGTTGAAAAACAGATAAGGAAACGCGAAGGTCGATTGGATGAAGTTAACGTTTTCTTTTTTTCCCCCCGATCTCAGGGGGATTGAGGGAATCTCATATAAATTTATAGTATGTGAACGAGTGCAGGAGTTTACTATCATCTCTGCCAATAAATGTTGTAATGAGGCCGAGATATGCACCAAGATACTGCGGAGGTAGGAGAACGATACTACTAGACTGAGGCACAGCTTTAACGGGAACTCCACATCTGCAGAATTTCATTCATTGCAACTGTGACCTCCATGCAATAGTGTAGGACAGTGCCGAAGTGGTCTAACTAGGGCTGGCGAGAGTGTTGCATGGGAAGGGGGAACTTATATACGTAGTGCACTTCTATTAAAGGAACAGAAAACTTGAAATGACCCTAATCAAAAGATCACATACCCCACTCCATTATACCGTGTATTGCCCCCTCTAACATCAGTGACAGCTTGAAGTCTTTTGTGGTGGTTGTGGATGAGGCTCTTTATTTTCTCAGATGGTAAAGCTGCCCATTCTTATTGGCAAAAAAACTCCAGTTCCTGTAAATTCCTGTGCTTTCTTGCATGAACTGCGCGCTGGAGATCTTCCCAGAGTGGCTCAGTGAAATCGAGGTCAGGAGACTGAGATGGCTACTCCAGAACCTTCACTTTGCTCTGCTGTAGACAATCACAGGTCCACGTGGCCTTGTTTTTTGGATCGTTGTCATGTTGGAACATCCAAGTACGTCCCATGCGCAGCTTCCGGGCCGATGAGTGCAAATTTGCCTCCAGTATTTGCTGATAACATGCTGCATTCATCTTTCGTTTAACTTTGACCAAGTTTCCTGTGCATTTGTAGCTCACACATACCCATATCAGCAATCCACCGCCATGTTTTACGGTAGGAATGGTGTTCCTTTCATCATAGGTCTTGTTGACACATCACCAAATGTAACATTTATGGTTGTGGCCACAAAGTTCGATTTTGGTCTCATCACTCCAAATTACCTTGTTCCAGAGGTTTGGAGGCTTGCCTCTGTGCTGTTTGGCATATTGTAGTTGAGATACTTTGTGGCATTTGCACAGTAATGGCTTTCTTCTGGCGACTCGACCATGCAGTCCATTTTTCTTCAAGTGCCTCCTTATTGTGCATCTTGAAACAGCCACACCGCTAGTTTTCAGTGAGTACAGTATTTCAGCTGATGTTATTTGTGGGGTTTTTTTGCATTCCGAACAATTTTCCTGGCAGTTGTGGCTGAAATTTTTGTTGGTCTACCTGATCATGGTTTGGTTTTTACAGAACCCCTGATTTTCCATTTGTTAATCACAGTTTGAACACTGGCACTATCAATTCCTTGGATATCTTTTTGTATCCCTTTCCTGTTCTTTGGAAAAAGGCCAAGAAAGCAAAAAATCTGCACAACATTTCAGCACAGCTGTGTATATATGTATATATATACACACACATATCTTGAGGTTTCTTTGCAGTTCATCTTGTAAAAATACTGCAAGCACAGGATAATTTATTTTTTCTACTGCTTCATCCTTACTGTAGGCACTGCAGAAGGGGAAGGCTTCTGCTGCAGGTAGTTGTCTTGCAGCCAGATGCAGGGACGTAAGAAGGAGAAGGGGACACAGCTGGTTCATTGTTTCTCAGGGCTCTTTGCAGTCCAACTTCCTCCAAATCCCACAGAGCTAGGGAAAATTTCTTCTGGTCAGTTTTCTACAACTTGTCCCTTACTGTAGGTAGTACAGATGGAGGAGGCTCCTGCTGCAGCTAGTTGTCTTATTTCCAGATGCAGGGCAGTGAGAAGGAGAAGGGGACACAGCCCAATTCATTGTTTCTGAAGGCTCTTTGCAGGTCATCTTGTAAAAATCCTCAAGAGCATGGTATAATTTATTCTGATCTGTTTTTTACTTCTTGTCTATTACTGTAGGAAGTGCAGAAGGGGGAGGCTCCTGCTGCAGCTAGTTGTCTTACAGCCAAATGCAGGGTAGTGAGAAGGAGAAGGGGACACAGCCGATTTATTACTTTTCAGGGCTCAATGCCGTTCATCTTGGAAATATCCTGCAGAGAACACAGAATAATTTCTTGCTGCTATGGTTTCTTTTTTTGGCTTTTGGATGGATGAGGCTGGAGCTTAGACAAGGGGGCAGGGCTTAGAAGTTTCCTACTGGGGACAGTGCAAAAGGGGGAGGCTCCTGCTGCAGCCAGTTACAGCCAGAAACAGATCAGTGAGAAGGAGGAGGGGTCTTTTTTCATAGCAATTTGGTTGTATTGTCTACATCTATTCTACTTAGCTCTTAGCAATCCGTGTGTCTGAAGAAGACTCAGAGTTTTAGATAAAAATGTTACATGAAAGTGACAGGTTCTTCTTTTATTGTTTTGTTTACCCTGTAGCCAGGAATTTTGAGACAAGTCATTGGGGCAGCTCCTTCCGACTTACCATACCCTGGCACATTTTGATTGACAGCTTTATACCCAGCCTCAGATAAGGAGATGAGACTTATCATTATTAACACTAGAACTACTGGACTCGTGACACCTATATAGAAATACATGGTGCAAAGTAGTCAAAATGACTACCTCAGTAGTTCAAGTGTTAAAGCACATCTGTCAACAGATTTCACAATACAAGCTTTACACAAGATCTTTGTTACCTGATGAAGCCGGTGTACTTACGTGGAAAATCTTTGTCAAAAGGGTTGTATAATCCATTTTGAACTTTTTCTTCATAATGACCCTAGCTAACACTGACCGTAAGGAGGACCATGTCAAAAGTGTCCAGTTTTTGCTCCTGTTTTATTACCGCTTCTCCTCCGAATATATATATATATATATATATATATATATATATATATATATATATATATATATATATATATATAAATTCTATTTTTTTGGTAATCTTTCATACAGTTCAAGAAATTTGGGCCCTTTTATTTCCTGCTACTTTTTATGAAAATCCTGTGGTCCACACCCCCTTGGTAAAGACCATATGAAGTAGCACAAAATAAAAAGGGTCATATCTCTGGAACCATATGGTTCATTTAAAAAACCCAAACAGAATACTCGGGGCATAAAATATGATAAATAAGAACTGGATACTTTTGACCAGGCAACAAGTCCTCTTTAATATCAGGATTATAGTGCCACTTTTACATGGATTTTCAAAGTAAATACACCAGCCTCATGAAGTCAAAGGTATCCATTTAATAATGTATTCAGTGTGTATTGATGATAGATCCACTGTAAAGTCTAATGTAGTAATCTGCACCCACCCCTCGTCCAGTGTCCAGTTCAATCTTCTGTGACAGCTGTATAAGAGCAGTCTTCACTTTTTCAGCTGCCATCCTCGGTTTTGCCTCTAAACCCCCCCAATATCATGATATCGTAGCGCGCCTCATGCTATGATGCCCCGTGAAGCCTAGTAGATACCAGAGCGTGCTCAGTGATGCTGGCTAGAAAATAGGGTTATCTTCTGCTGGAACATTCGGGCACAACAGAACCTGAACTCACCAAAGTATTTTTTGGCACTAAGGTTGGACCAGTTGAGCACTTTTCGTTGGTCATAAAGCATGATACTTTAGCTTCTTTAGAGATGTGTTGCTTCTAGCTCGGAAGACGCACTGTATGAAGTCATCATCAGACACGATCGGTTGCAAGAGCCACCTATGTCCTGTATTCTCATACAGCGTCCTCTAATCTTCAGGATAAGCAAACATTGGCTTCTAAGTTAATGAATCCATTACAAGTGTGAAGAGGGGATTTTCTTTAACGTCTCGGGATTTACTTCGCTCGGAGGAGTAGTGGACGGTTTAGTGCCGGTGCCTGTAGAGCTCTCCTCCGTAATGAAATTACATTGTTCTTCGGAAACAATAATTGAGACATTACATTCAGATCAGGTATCGTCAGCTGACTCTATTTCTGTTCTTTTGGCAGGTGGAACTGACCGGCAATAGTATTTATGAATATATCCATCCATCAGATCACGATGAGATGACGGCCGTACTGACAGCTCATCAGCCTCTTCATCCGCACTTACTACAAGGTAGATTTCTATTTCGTGCTGGAACGAAGGTCTCATATTACCGTCAGCTTTATACATGTGTTATATCTTGGTGTTGTGCAAGCGTTCAGCACTGGAACCAGACTGCTCGCTCTGGAATATTGTAGGAGGTGTAAGAATAGGGTCACAGAGGCTCTACTGGAAAACTATAGGGTGACTAGTTTGCAACTGGCCAGATGTAATGGTAGGATATTCAGAGGTATGGACAGAAAAGAACAGATCACATCTCAGGAGTACTCTCCGGTGGCCACTGCTGGTGAAGATCACAGATATGGGTCAGAAAACAAGGTCAATAAACAGTCTGGGTCAAATCCAAGTATAGTAAACCATAACTACAGCTTCCGACTAAACATGAACCTTGATGCTCCATCAAAGTGATGGTGGAATCTGGGCAAATGTGAATAAAGAACCTTGATGCTCCAAAGTGATGGTGGAATCTGGTCAACTGTGGAAAAATACATCCACCACATTCAACGTTTTAGAAGGCCTGTACCATAAGGGATTGTCTATTTTAGACAACCATTTTAAAGGGCCCAGTTTGGAGTGTTCAAATGTAAATACACATAAATGTCAAATGTCAGACGAATATTTGGCCAGCAGCTATAGCTATCTCTCCCAATTTACACGAACACATGCACATGATCACTTGGTTCTGCTGAGCATTCATGTGTGACAGAGAAGAAAGATGATTGATTGTTCTCAGTGAGAGAAACAAAATTATAATTTTGTAGTTGTGATACCTTTTAATAGCTAACTAAAATAAAATAAAATGGTGTTACAAAGCAAGCTTTCCAGAAGATATCTCAGGTCCCTTCATCAGGCATGGTATGACAAAATATCTCAAGAAACAAAAATATATACACAAACAGAGCAGTTTAAATAAACAAACATTGAGCTTAGAGAGTGAATCCTTAATTAGCTTTGATTAGTGGTGTGAAAGATTTATTGTCCCAATATCCATGTAGGATCAGAGGCATGGTGCCCTAGCAGTCTCTGGAACAGACTCCTCAGATTTTGTAGTGAGTCAAAAATCCTCCTGACAGGTTGAGTCCTGTATCCACAGAGTTAAACATTTTAATGAATTTGTACTCCCAGACCCTTTGATGATTCTGTGATCTGAAGTTGCCTTTTAATATGACGACTTTCATGTGGTTTATGTTGTGTCCTGAAGTACAGAAATGTTTGGCCACAGGTAAATGAGTTTTTAGAGAGAAGAAAGTCACTACGAGACACCTCTCCTATGAAAACAAAAGGCTTGGGTATTGAATTTCCAACTGCACCATTATCTATTGTGGAGAGAGTAGGGAGGCTGCCATACCAAATATTCATCTGGCTTCACTCAAAAAATCCTTTGTGATTAGATAGCTGAAGAGATGATTTATTTCTTCTGATATCACAGCCCTTCTCCTCTGCTCTTAGAGGAATATGTGCTTATGATATAGCTCATCTGTCATTGAGACACAGCTTCCTAGAGTTATGTGTCTTCAGACTGCAGCCCGTCCTAACAAATACCATTTTAATTTTGGGACTGGGATCATTTTTATTACATATTTGGAGAACCCCTTTTAAAGAGGATCTTTCACTTACTGAAAAATTAGTTCAATACCTTGTAACAATCCCTGAGCTCCCCTGATCGAGCCACTCTTTTCTTTTTTGCTCTGTATCATTCCATTACAGAGATATTCACATTTCTGGCTTTTGGAATGCTGTATGTGAAATCTCTGCTTGCAGTCCAACTTGGTGCTTCTTCAGCTTTTCTGCTTTCACTCCTTCCTTCCAGATACTGCCAATCACAGCTCAGCAATTGATCTACCAGTCTCGGATGATGATGAGCTATAATTGTCAACATCTGGGAGGAGGGGGGAAGGCAACATTCTGAACATGAAAATGGCTTCTCTCCTGTGTGAGTTCTTTGATGTATAACAAGTTTTGATTTCCGGTTAAAACATTTCCCACATTCTGAACATGAATATGGCTTCTCCACTGCATGAGCACTTTGATGTGTAAAATATGCCCACAGAAGACTGTGAAGAAATGTCCAGTTGGTCTGCAAACAGAGATTTCACATAGTGCGATCCAGAAGAGACAAATGTGAATATCTCTGCAATGGAGAAACGCAGAGTAAAATGGAAAACAGTGTCAGAATCATGGGAGGTCAGATATTTTTACAAGGTATTTAAGTACATTTTTTTTTAGTATGTGACAGGTCCTCTTTAAGTCATACTATAACTGTTAGGTGGATATGTTTTCGGTCAGGGACAGAAGATGAAGATTGCTTGTTGTAAGGAGTAGACATGCAGTCATGGTGGATCTCATAAACACTTCATCAACATTGAAGGTAAACCATGGATAAAAGGGCAATCAGGAATATACTTTACCTTTAATTTAAGGTGGTATTCTCAGACTGTAAATCTTCACTAACAGTTAAGTTCATGGTTCAAGGCTATATTATTGATTCCAGGATCATTGTACTCATCTCTATTATCCCTGATGGATTTGTAAATTCTGCACCTGTGTAATATTTTTTTTCTCATAAAAGACATATTAGATTGTTAACCATTTAATTTCTGCAGGGATTACAAATATAAACCGCATTGTGTTTGCAATTGTCATTTTTATTTTGAGGAGATTTTGTTAGTCAAACAGCTCATTGTAATTCCAAACGCAATATGACAACATTTTGGCCGAGATTCTCCAGCTCAGGATATGGTTTAAATACAATCCTTGGAAAGACCAGCGATAACCAAGAAAAACACATTGTATGCAGCAAGCAGCTGCGCGGGGCGCAAGGAACATGCCAAATGTGATATACAGCTGTACGGAAGCCCTTATACGTTATATATCTCTCCCCATCTACAACCAGTTAATGTTTTCCGTAAGGTTTACTGGCTTATAAATACGAGATAAAACTATAAAATTAATGTTAGGCCTATGGTGCACGCTGATGACCATTATATTAATCCTGGGCTCTTTATTTGCAAATACAGAACAGCGGCATAGATATCAGTTGATCACCTTTATATTTGACTTTTTTTGTCAAATCCATGAATTGGTGTTTTAGAAAACAGTTTCCATCAAAGCAATCAAAACAGTCCATCAAATCAATCAAAACTGTCCATCAAAGCAATCAAAACAGTCCATCAAAGCAATCAAAACAGTCCATCAAAGCAATCAAAACCGTCCATCAAAGCAATCAAAACAGTCCATCAAAGCAATCAAAACAGTCCATCAAAGCAATCAAAACCGTCCATCAAAGTAATCAAAACAGTACATCTAAGCAATCAAAACAGTCCATCTAAGCAATCAAAACAGTCCATCTAATCAATCAAAACCGTCCATCAAAGCAATCAAAACAGTCCATCAAAGCAATCAAAACAGTCCATCTAAGCAATCAAAACAGTCCATCTAAGCAATCAAAACTGTCCATCAAAGCAATCAAAACTGTCCATCAAAGCAATCAAAACCGTCCATCAAAGCAATCAAAACAGTCCATCTAAGCAATCAAAACTGTCCATCAAAGCAATCAAAACAGTCCATCAAAGCAATCAAAACAGTCCATCTAAGCAATCAAAACAGTCCATCAAAGCAATCAAAACAGTCCATCAAAGCAATCAAAACAGTCCATCTAATCAATCAAAACCGTCCATCAAAGCAATCAAAACAGTCCATCAAAGCAATCAAAACAGTCCATCTCAGCAATCAAAACAGTCCATCTAAGCAATCAAAACTGTCCATCAAAGCAATCAAAACTGTCCATCAAAGCAATCAAAACCGTCCATCAAAGCAATCAAAACAGTCCATCTAAGCAATCAAAACTGTCCATCAAAGAAATCAAAACAGTCCATCAAAGCAATCAAAACAGTCCATCTAAGCAATCAAAACAGTCCATCAAAGCAATCAAAACAGTCCATCTTAGCAATCAAAACCGTCCATCAAAGCAATCAAAACCGTCCATCTAAGCAATCAAAACAGTCCATCAAAGCAATCAAAACCGTCCATCAAAGCAATTAACACAGTCCATCTAAGCAGTCAAAACAGTCCATCTAAGCAATCAAAACAGTCCATCAAAGCAATCAAAACAGTCCATCTAAGCAATCAAAACCGTCCATCAAAGCAATCAAAACCGTCCATCTAAGCAATCAAAACAGTCCATCAAAGCAATCAAAACCGTCCATCAAAGCAATTAACACAGTCCATCTAAGCAGTCAAAACAGTTCACCCCAGTTTTTATTTATTTACTTATTTATTTTTTAATTACAAGCGATGGAGTAATTGAAAACTATTCTTTAAAATTAATTATCTGTCACTTGCCAAATTTAAGAAGTGTGTAAAAAAGCATTTTTTGGACTACAAGATGGAGTTTAGGCCACATTTATTGAAAAATTAGGTGAAAATGATACAAATGTTGTCAAATATAAGCCAGCTAATAGGATTTGTTTTTTAAAATGCCAAAGACACTTTTAGTAAATATTTAATACATTTATTAAATGTAAATTTTAATACATTTAGCACAAAAAACTTTAATCACTTTTTACTTAAACAGACGTAAGATTAGCTAATCTTATACAGGAAAAAAGCAGCAACTCACCGAGGAATGACATCAAGTCTTCTTTATTGTGCATATAGTGCAGGGAGAAGGAGCTGAAGCCACGAACAAGGGTGACTGTTTTGCGCTAGTATGGCGCTTCTACGGGTCTCTTAGAGAGGACCTGTAGAAGCGCCACCCTAGCGCGAAACGGTCACCGTTGTCCGAGGCTTCGGCTCTCCCTTTCTGCACTACATGTTACCCGTGTTTGCACAATAAAGAAAACTTGATCTTATTCCCCAGTGAGTTTCTGCTTTTTTCCTTTTTCCTGTGTTGTATCTGAACTTTTGCACTGTGGTCTGTTTGTGAGTGTGCAGCTCCAGGGCAGGTGTCCCATGTCTGCAATAGCGGTCTGGTTCCTCAGACCAGTGCGAAGCTGATTGTTGCTCGCCTGTGGTGCCCGGTCTTTTCTCTCTACATTAGCTAATCTTACTAAACACAAACCGATTAAGTAAATCAACTTTTCAAATAATCTTGTTTAAAAGATGTTTTTACTATTTAGAATGATGAATGTGTCTCCATGGTAACAGACTACAAATGAACACTATGTAGTCTGATCCTACAGTCATGTATTACTCCCTTTCCATAGTCCTTTTTATGATTATCTACAGAAATAAGAGGAAGCAGAGGGAATTGAGTAATAAATGAGTGCAGGAGGAGACTACAGACAAGGCTAAAGACATTGGTGTACAGTGGGTACGGAAAGTATTCAGGCCTCTTTAAATTTTTCACTCTTTGTTTCATTGCAGCCATTTGGTATATTCAAAAAAAGTTAATTTTTTTTTTCTTTAAAAAATCCAGAAATGTAGAAATCTTTGTAAATTTTATAAAAAGAAAAACTGAAGTGTCACATGGTCATAAGTATTCAGACCCTTTGCTCAGTATTGAGTAGACACACCCTTTTGAGCTAGTATAGCCATGAGTCTTCTTGGAAATGATGCAACAAGTTATTCACACATGGATTTGGGGATCCTTGGCCATTCTTCCTTGCAGATCTCCTCCAGTTCCGTCAGGTTGGATGGTGAACGTTGGTGGACAGCCATTTTCAAATCTCTCCAGATATGCTCAATTGGGTTTAGGTCAGGGCTCTGGCTGGGCTGGTCAAGAATGGTCACAGAATTGTTCTGAAGCCACTCCTTTGTTATTTTAGCTGTGTGCTTAGGGTCATTGTCTTGTTGGAAGGTGAACCTTTGGCCAAATCTGAGGTCCAGAGCACTCTGGAAGAGGTTTTCTTCCAGGATATCTCTGTACTTGGCCGCATTTATCTTTCCTTCAATTGCAACCAGTCGTCCTGTCCCTACCCCCATAGCATGATGCTGCCACCACCATGTTTCAATGGTGGGATTGTATTGGGCAGGTGATAAGCAGTGCCTGGTTTTCTCCACACATACTGCTTAGAATTATCACCAAAAAATTCTATCTTTGACTAATCAGACCAGAAAATCTTATTTCTCATAGTCTGGGAGTCCTTCATGTGTTTTTTTTTGCAACCTCTATGTGGGCTTTCATATGTCTTGCACTGAGGAGAGGCTTCCGTCTGGCCACTCTGCCATAAAGGCCCGACTGGTGGAGGCTGCAGTGATAGTTGCCTTTTTGGAACTCCCATCTCCCTACTGCATCTCTGAAGCTCAGCCACAGTGATCTTGGGATTCTTCTTTACCTCTCTCACCAAGGCTCTTCTCCCATGATTGCTTAGTTTGGCTGGATTCTAATGGTCTCAAACTTCTTCTATTTAAGGATTATGGAGGCCACTGTGCTCTTAGGAACATTGAGTACTGCAGAAATGTTTTTGTAACCTTGGCCAGATCTGTGCCTTGCCACAATTTTGTCTCTGAGCTCCTTAGGCAGTTCCTTTGACTTCATAATTCTCATTTGGTGTGACATGCACTGTGAGCTGGGAGGTCTTATATAGACAGGTGTGCGCCTTTCCAAATCAAGTCCTATCAGTTTAATTAAACACAACTGGACTCCATTGAAGGAGTAGAACTATCTCAAGGAGAATCACAAGGAAATGGACAGCATGTGACTTAAATATGAGTGTCTGAGCAAAGGGTCTGAATACTTATGACCATGTGATATTTCAGCTATTCTTTTTTATAAAATTTGCAAAAATTTCTACATTTGTTTTTTTTCTGTCAAAATGGGGGATGGGAAGTAGAGTGTACATTAATGAGAAAAAATGAACTTTTTTGCATTTACCAAATGGCTCAGATGAAACAAAGAATGAAAAATTTAAAGGGGTCTGAATACTTTCCGTACCCACTGTAGGGTCACAATGTCTAGGTAACATGGCGGTTGGCCGTGATATCCCAATAAATTACACTTCCTAGATATCAGAATATTTTTCATCAGGGACATTTAGGTATGAAACCAGTTATCTATTTGATATACACGATTCACATACATGTATGAGTGAAATTAAAAAAGGTTGCGTTCTGATTTTTTTTTTCATAGGAATTTACATTTTACTCAGAGCAGAAGTTTGTGTCAACTAGAAAAAGCTCACATGACCTCAAGTGCAGCCATGTAGGATTCACTTTAATGCCTTGCAGCACATGGTAGAGCTCATTCCAATCAGGAATGATCAGAGCCTGTATAAAAGCAGAGGCAGGGAATGCAGCAGCCGTTTTGTAGTGAATCTGGATAGTGACAGGACTTCATAGCTCACAGTTGAGCCACAGAGATAGGGAGAGAAAGCCAGAACACACTAGATAAACATTACAGATAGTAGCTGTTGTGTTGTCACACACTATCTGTTTACTCAGGGCCAGGTACATTGAGGCCACTTTGACATTACTAAGGCTGTACAGAGCTTGAAAAGGTTGGACACAGTCCTAGGAGACCTCAGAGTTTTACACACATTTCACGGCAGTGAACTGATTTGCTGCAAAACAAATTTATTTGTAAATTTAAAATTTTTGAATAAAATAAAATTGTTTATCTTCTACCAATTAGTGCTTGGAATTTTGCTGGAGGTTTGTCATATGACAAGGGAAGAGAGAGCTTCATGCACACTTTGCAGAATGGCTGTGTATTATTATTAGTGCCGATTATATGTGGAAAATCCACAACTGATTACATGAAGCAGAAGCAAACTGTGAACAACTGAGCGCATGTTTCAGATTTTTGGTTAAGCAAAAATCAGCATTAAAAACTATATGTGGATTTTTTTGGGGAGGATTATTGTGATATTTGTGTTGGAAAAAAATCTATCGGATACCACGAACCATGTGGTGTGTAGAAGTTACCTCGCCACCATGGTAGTGACAAAAAAAACCCAAAAACAAATAAAAAGAAAAGAAGAAAAGAGAGTTTTTGATGCCAGGGTGCACTCAGTTTACCTCTGTTTCCTGGCAGTGTGGTGTAATGTGGTGCACTCCAATTGGTAGAGTAAACAGGGAGGCCAGTGGAGCAGTAGAAAAACACATATACTGGTTGTAAGTTTACATAGGTACATCCAGATGAATGATGCTTGCTCTCAGGCTCAATTCCTATTCAGCAATCAGAGTTACTTTCCAGGGTAGTTATGTGGTTATACATTACATGCAGTGATTCTTACCTTCTCTTTCTGCTGGTATCTACAATCCTAACCACACAATTACCTGCAGCTGAGGCTCTGGGTTCTGATATATATACAGCAGCTATGGCTGCTCCTTTACCTTCCCCCTCAGCTTCTCCAGATCGCCTCACACAGAGACAAAATGTCTCCTCTCTTTTCCTGATAAGCGCAGAGACCCGGTCATCTTCGTCTACCAGGTGTCATGGGGTGTATACAGATGGAACAGGTGCTCCTAGACTGACCCCTGCGCTGTCCCTTATCTTGAAGGTAGGCTCGATGGTAGCCAGGTTCGAGCCCCCAGAGTGACCCTGTCTCCTGTCCGAGCCTTGATTCTACTCCTTCCCACCCTGGGAGTGGGCTGGAAACCCGGTAACTAAAACTCCACAAATAGGCTTAAGCGGGCTTTACACGCTACGATATATCTAACAATATGTCGTCGGGGTCACGTTGTAAGTGACGCACATCCGGCATCGTTTGATATATCGGAACGTGTGACAGCTACGTGCTACTGTGAATGAGCAAAAATACTCACCTTATCGTTGCCCGTTGACACGTCGCTCATTTTCTAAAAATCGAACGTCCGGTTGTTCATTGTTCCCGAGGCAGCACACATGGCTCTGTGTGACACCCCGGGAACGATGAACTGCAGCTTACCTGCGGCCAGCGGCAATGCTGAAGGAAGGAGGTGGGCGGGATATTTACGTCCCGCTCATCTCCGCCCCTCCGCTTCGATTGGCCGGCCGCTGTGTGACGTCGCGGTGACGCCGAACGTCCCTCCCCCTTCAGGAGGAGGATGTTCGCCGCCCACAGCGAGGTCGTTTGGAAGGTAAGTACATGTGACAGGGGGTTACAACATTGTGTGACATGGGCAACAAATTGCCTGTGCCGCACAAACGATGGGGGCGTGTGCACACGCACATGCGATCGCTCATGAAATCGACACGTGTAAAGCAGCCTTTAGACAAGGTTAAACGGAAATTCGCACACACTGCACTTAAACACAAAGGGGGGGACAGTATGTGAACTGTGGAGTAAAGCAAATGGGGTAGGGAATTAACGCAGAACTGGAGAACTCACACATCACGCAGAACCGTAACTTGTAGATCACTATATACAGGATGACCACAGGAACCAGGAAGCAAAGCTATATCTGGCACTCAGCCCCAGTATCCAGAGCCTTATAAAGGGTGAAGGTAGCTGGTGGTGATCAGCAGCCTGAGCTCCCAGCAGATGGGATCACAAGCCAGCAGGAATTAACTCCTGCTGTACTGGAGAGCAGTGAATACTGAACCAGCCGATGCCCATGATAGGCTGTGCAACTAAGTGATCCCAGACTGTTTGTCAGACTCTGCAGTGTGAACTGAGTCCGACGACGCCATGACACCCACCGAGTGAAATACTGAACACCGCACGACACCAGGTGACCTGTACGTCATATATGGAAATCATACCACCTTATTAACCCTTAATAACCCCCTAATAGCAGAACATACCATATATAAACCACTTCTATGTGCTGAATTTTCATATGCAATACCTGCAAAGGGGAATGTTAACAGAGTGCACACATAATAGAGGAGATTTCAAAGGCACATACACAAAAACTTTAGGGTATTACACATGGATTCTTAAGTGTCCTTAGCTTTGAGTATTACAAAACGGCCGCCTCCATTTATTCCTTACAGTTACTTCAGGCCACATCATCCTATAAATACAACATTTCCAATCAATCATCCTTAGGTATTGTATGTGACAGAAATGAACATTATAAATAGTGTAAACCAAAGGGGACATAAAACAATGGGGCCAGACGCTGTGAGGCTTTCTGTGTATCAAAGGCCGCAACGAGCGCCGGCTCCCCAGATGAAGTATTAAAACCAGCTGCTGGTGTTTGCGGACAACGAGATAGAAATTACTTCTGATCTCTCCATCCTCGTATCGCACTCTTCATTTTCCAGCAGACAGACGGTTCTTTACCCGTAATTTACTCCAACCACATGAAAGAGGCAAGAAGTCCTTGGTGGTTCCAGTTCGTGTAATGCCGTCTGAACATTCGGAGATATCGGGGTTCCTGCACTGTGCCGCCATGCGAGCGAAAACTCACTATAAGGCTTCTATTCACATGGAGATTTGTCCTCAATATTTTTATGGCTTCCATCATTTTATAAGTTTACAAGCATCTTTTTCTTAACTTTTGTTATACGCTCATTCATTATTTTAATGTAATAAAGCCGCACCTAGATCATATTTCAATTGAAAAAAAAAGGCAATATAGGCAACAAAAGTGCGAAATAAACTTCACCAAAAAAATACAACTGTTTATAGTGCGTATTATCTCACAGCCAAAAATTGCCTTAAAAAAATTGAAGAAAAATCTGAATTCTGTCTTAATGTATTTTAAGAAACTGTTTTACATTCTGTGCATCATATTTACTATGTGTTTTAGAAATGTTTTTTAATTTGGTAAGAGAACCTGGAGGGAAAGGGGCACAGCTTAGATTGCTATAATTTTACATAAGTATGTTGTTACCATTAGTTAATAAAATTGAACAAAGTTTCAGTCTGTAATTTTCATATTATTATTATTATTATTATTAATAATAATAATAATATTATCATTACTATTATTATTTGTTATCTCTCCTAGTAATATAGGCTGGGTGTAAGCTCTGTGTGTCTCCCAGTAATATAGGCTGGATGTGAGCTCTGTGTGTCTCTCCCAGTAATATAGGCTGGATGTGAGGTCTGTGTGTCTCCCAGTAATATAGGCTGGATGTGAGGTCTGTGTCTCTCCCAGTAATATAGGCTGGACGTGAGGTCTGTGTGTCTCCCAGTAATATAGGCTGGATGTGAGCTCTGTGTGTCTCTCCCAGTAATATAGGCTGGATGTGAGCTCTGTGTCTCTCCCAGTAGTACAGGCTGGATGTGAGGTCTGTGCGTCTCTCCCAGTAATATAGGCTGGACGTGAGGTCTGTGTGTCTCCCAGTAATATAGGCTGGATGTGAGCTCTGTGTGTCTCTCCCAGTAATATAGGCTGGATGTGAGGTCTGTGCGTCTCTCCCAGTAATATAGGCTGGACGTGAGGTCTGTGTGTCTCCCAGTAATATAGGCTGGATGTGAGCTCTGTGTGTCTCTCCCAGTAATATAGGCTGGATGTGAGGTCTGTGTGTCTCTCCCAGTCATATAGGCTGGATGTGAGCTCTGTGTGTCTCTCCCAGTCATATAGGCTGGATGTGAGATCTGTTTGTCTCTCCCAGTAATATAGGCTGAATGTGAGATCTGTTTGTCTCTTCCAGTAATATAGGCTGGATGTGAGATCTGTTTGTCTCTCCCAGTAATATAGGCTGAATGTGAGATCTGTTTGTCTCTTCCAGTAATATAGGCTGGATGTGAGCTCTGTATGTCTCTCCCAGTAATATAGGCAGGATGTGAGGTCTGTGGGTCTCTCCCAGTAATTTAGGCTGGATGTGAGGTCTGTGTGTCTCTCCCATTAATGTAGGCTGTATGTGAGCTCTGTGTGTCTCTCCCAGTAATATAGGCTGGACGTGAGGTCTGTGTGTCTCCCAGTAAAATAGGCTGGATGTGAGCTCTGTGTGTCTTCAAGTAATATAGGCTGGACGTGAGGTCTGTGTGTCTCCCAGTTATATAGTCTGGATTTTCTCTGTGTGTCTCTCCTGGTAATATAGGTTGGATGTGAGCTGTGTGTCTCTCCCATTAAGGATGAATGTGAGCTCTTTGGGTCTCTCCCAGTAATATAGACTGTATGTGAGGTCTGTATGTTTCTCCCAGTAATATAGGTTGGATGTGAGATCTGTGTGTCTCTCCCAGTAATATAGGCTGGACGTGAGGTCTGTGTGTCTCCCAGTAATATAGGTTGGATGTGAGGTCTGTGTGTCTCTCCCAGTAATATAGGCTTGATGTGAGCTCTGTGTGTCTCTCCTAGTAATATAGGCTGGATGAAAGCTTTGCGTGTCTCTTTAAGTAATATAGGCTGGATATGAGCTCTGTGTGTCTCTCCCAGTAATACAGGCTGGATGTGAGCTCTGTGTGTCTCTTCCAGTAATATAGGCTGGATGTGAGCTCTGTATGTCTCTCCCAGTATTATAGACTGTATGTGAGCTCTGTGTTTCTCTCCTGGTAATATAGGCTGGATGTGAGCTCTGTATGTCTCTCCCAGTATTATAGACTGTATGTGAGCTCTATGTTTCTCTCCTGGTAATATAGGCTGGATGTGAACTGTGTGTGTCTCTCCCAGTAATATAGGCTGGACCTGAGGCCTGTGTGTCTCCCAGTAATACAGTCATATGAAAAAGTTTGGGCACCCCTATTAATGTTAACCTTTTTTCTTTATAAAAATTTGGGGTTTTGCAACAGCTATTTCAGTTTCATATATCTAATAACTGATGGACTGAGTAATATTTCTGGATTGAAATGAGGGTTATTGTACTAACAAAAAATGTGCTATCCGCATTTAAACAAAATTTGACCAGTGCAAAAGTATGGGCACCCTTATCAATTTCTTGATTTGAACACTCCTAACTACTTTTTACTGACTTACTAAAGCACTAAATTGGTTTTGTAACCTCATTGAGCTTTGAACTTCATAGGCAGGTGTATCCAATCATGAGAAAAGGTATTTAAGGTGGCCACTTGCAAGTTGTTCTCCTATTTGAATCTCCTATGAAGAGTGGCATCATGGGCTCCTCAAAACAACTCTCAAATGATCGGAAAACAAAGATTATTCAACATAGTTGTTCCGGGGAAGGATAAAAAAAGTTGTCTCAGAGATTTAAACTGTCAGTTTCCACTGTGAGGAACATAGTAAGGAAATGGAAGAACACAGGTACAGTTCTTGTTAAGCCCAGAAGTGGCAGGCCAAGAAAAATATCAGAAAGGCAGAGAAGAAGAATGGTGAGAACAGTCAAGGACAATCCACAGACCACCTCCAAAGACCTGCAGCATCATCTTGCTGCAGATGGTGTCAATGTGCATCGGTCAACAATGCAGCGCACGTTGCACAAGGAGAAGCTGTATGGGGAGAGTGATGCGAAAGAAGCCGTTTCTGCAAGCACACCACAAACAGAGTTGCCTGAGGTATGCAAAAGCACATTTGGACAAGCCAGTTACATTTTGGATGAAGGTCCTGTGGACTGATGAAACAAAGATTGAGTTGTTTGGTCATACAAAAAGGCATTATGCATGGAGGCAAAAAATCACGGCATTCCAAGAAAAGCACTTGCTACCCACAGTAAAATTAGGTGGAGGTTCCATCATGCTTTGAGGCTGTGTGGCCAATGCCGGCACCGGGAATCTTGTTAAAGTTGAGGGTCGCATGGCTTCAACTCAGCATCAGCAGATTCTTGACAATAATGTGCAAGAATCAGTGACGAAGTTGAAGTTACGCAGGGGATGGATATTTCAGCAAGACAATGATCCAAAACACCGCTCCAAATCTACTCAGGCATTCATGCAGAGGAACAATTACAATGTTCTGGAATGGCCATTCCAGTCCCCAGACCTGAATATCATTGAAAATCTGTGGGATGATTTGAAGCGGCTGTCCATGCTCGGCGACCATCAAACTTAACTGAACTGGAATTGTTTTGTAAACAGGAATGGTCAAATATACCTTCATCCAGGATCCAAGAACTCATTAAGAGCTACAGGAAGCGACTAGAGCAGGGGTGGGCAATTAATTTTCCCATGGGGCCGCATGAGAAATTAGGATTGGTTTAGAGGGCCGGACTAATATAATTAACTCCGTTCTACACAATATACTACATTACTACACCCCCCCATATACTACACCTGTAATAAACTACACCACTACACCCCTATATACTACACCTGTGATAAACTACACCACTACACCCCCATATACTACACCTGTAATATACTACACCCCCTCCATATACCTGTAATATACTACACCCCCATATACACCTGTATTATACTACACCACTATATAATACACCTGCGATATACTACATCACTACACCCCATATACTACACCTGTAATATAGTACACCCCCATATAGTACACCTGTAATATATTACACCTCCAGATAGCACACCTGTAATATACTACACCTCCATATAGTACACCTGTAATATACTACACCTCCATATAGTACACCTGTAATATACTACACCTCCATATAGTACACCTGTAATATACTACGCCTCCATATAGTACACCTGTAATATACTACGCCTCCATATAGTACACCTGTAATATACTACACCTCCATATAGTACACCTGTAATATACTACACCCCCATATACTACACCACTATATACAACACCTCCATATAGCACACCTGTAATATACTACACCTCCATATAGTACACCTGTAATATACTACACCCCCATATGTCACACAGCCTGCACCCCCATATCACACACACACTACACCCCCATATGTCACACACCCTGCTCCCCATACAGCCTGCACCCCCATATCACACACACTACACCCCATATGTCACACACCCTGCTCCCCATACAGCCTGCACCCCCATATCACACACACTAAACCCCCATATGTCACACACCGTGCTCCCCATACAGCCTGCACCCCCATATCACATACACTATACCCCCATATGTCAAACACCCTGCCCCACATACAGCCTGCACCCCCCCATATCACACACCCCCTGCCCCACATATCTCACCCTGCCTGTACCCCAACTTACCCCTCTCAAACACTCTGCACCCCTTCACATGCTTCTGTCACAGTCTGCAGCCCTCATATGCCCCTCACCCTGCACCCCCCTCCCCCTCATGTCCCCTCTTTTATTATTACCAGTCATCATGTGTCCCAATCTCCTTCAGGATTCAGTATCTCTTGCTTTCTGCCCGGCCTCCTGTGTGTCCTCTCACACAGTCACATGGGTGTGACATCATCGCAGGTCCTGCAGGATGGAGTATTCCGTCTGCTGTGCAGGAGCACTCCTGCAGCTCAGAAACGGCTGGTGGCCTCTCCAGGTCAGGGGCCCCTCTACTGACAGTGGGCTCCCCTGACTCACAGGCCGGCCCCCTGATGGTCGCATTGTCGGCCACTACACAGTGGCACTACACATAGGGGCCCGGCAGCCGGCTCTGCAGAGCGGCTCCCGGGCCCCTATAACCCTGCTGGCCCGATCGCAGTGGCGACTTCTGCGACCGCGGTCGTTACGCCCCTGACCTCATGTACTACACCACTATATACTATATACACAGCACCATATACTACACCTGTAAAACTACACCACTACACCCCCAGTATTTGTCCCCTCCTCAGCTTATTAGTCACTACTTACCTCTCCCTTCTTATCGTCCCCGTTATCAGGCACCTCCGTACAGGCCCCCCGCTGAGATGCTCCTCTTGTACGGGCCCCCGACGCTGCTTCTCTTCAGGCCCCGGCTGCTGCAGCTTCTTCTCCTGCTGGGCGGGAACTTTTGAAATGAGCGCAGTACTGATAACATCACAGCGCGCGTGTGTCACTGACAAAGTGCCGGCAGGGAACAGAGGAGAGACTCCTGCGTTCCGCTGCCTGCACTTACTGTGCGGAGCTGCAGGATCTCTCCCAGCCCGGCATGCTGCAGCCTGCACGCTGCAGCCCGGCTCCACTGCACCGGCTGAAGACAGGCGGGCCGGTCACAGAGAGTAGGCGGGCCGGATGTGGCTTGCGGGCCGCCCCTTGCCCAGGTCTGGACTAGAGGCTGTGATTTTTGCAAAAGGAGGATCTACAAAATATTAATGTCACTTTTATGTTGAGGTGCCCATACTTTTGCACTGGTCAAATTTTGTTTAAATGCGGATTGCACATTTTCTGTTAGTACAATAAACCTCATTTCAATCCAGAAATATTACTGAGTCCATCAGTTATTAGATATATGACACTGAAATAGCAAAAACCCAAATTGTTATAAAGAAAAAAGGTTAACATTAATAGGGGTGCCCAAACTTTTTCTTATGACTGTATAGGCTAGATGTGAGCTCTCTGTGTCTCTCCCAGTAATATAGGCTGGATGTGAGGTCTGTGTGTCTCTCCCAGTAATATAGGCTGGATGTGAGGTCTGTGTGTCTCTCCCAGTAATATAGGCTGGATGTGAGGTCTGTGTGTCTCTCCCAGTAATATAGGCTGGATGTGAGCTCTGTGTCTCTCCCAGTAAGATAGGCTGAATATGAGCTTCATGTCTCTTTCCTAGTAATAAAAGCTAGAAGTGAGCTCTGTGTATTCAGGAGACTGTTGTCTTCATTAGCTCATTTATCAGCACAGCCTCTATCCTGCACTAATTTCTTCTTTATGTGCTGTCCTCCTTTCCTACAGACTGTTTTCTCTGCCCTCCCTGAAACTGTAGACACTTTTTACTTTATCTACACTGTAAAAATCTGTGTATAACCTCCTCCTCTACCTGCTGCTATTCCTAATATTGAAAGAAGAGAGGGGGGTGGTGGAATACAGAGAACCATTAGGACCAGTAGACTGACAAATTCATAAACATTTTGCAGATAACGCAGTAAAATGAAGGACTTGCAGGGATTCTTAAACAGTAAAATTGTAGAATTTTTTTTTAATGATGACTATTTAGAAAGTTTCTTAACTTTGCATTTAGGAATCAAATTGACAATGCAAAAAAATCTATGCAAAGGTTTGCATGGCCTTTTATAAGAATAAGGCCAAAAAACCTACATTTTACACTGCTACATTTATTCGTATAAGACTTGTACTGTACGTGAGCGGTGATGTAACCATTATCCGGATCTTTGACGCTAATCGTACATGTACCATTAACTCACCACAGAATATTTTTTAAAAGGATTGGTGGAAATTTCCATAAGTGGCATAATGCACTTATTGCAGTTCATGTTTCCCGCTGTGTAACATCATAATATAACACGAGTCTGGCGGAGGTGATATTCCACACCGCAGTCTGTTCCCCTACATCCACCCCCGGCCATATTTCTTCTGGATGATGAATATTTATACGGACATTGGCGACTCCTGGAAAGAATATAGTATTGGGTATACAGCAGTGAGGTTTATGTCGAAATCTCCACTTAATCCCCACATGATCAGAGCGCGAGATAGAACATAGGAAACGTAGCCGTACAAGGAGCAAATCCTGTTAATATGCAAAGAACCGATCTGCTAAAAATGGAACGGGATTCATATAGTCAGCAAGAATCACAGATTTTCCTCGGCTCATGTTAGAACCTATGGCCCAAGGAGGATATTTCTTATAAGAATCTTACAATTCTAGGAACAATTATCTGAGAAATATAATATGATTAATTGTAAAGGGTACGCCTCTCTTAGTTTAGGCTGCGCCTATCCATGAGTAATTAAAGAGAACTTGCCACTTGACATAAATATGTTTCTTTGTCGCTCCATTGGGAGACCCAGACAATTAGGGTGTATAGCTTCTGCTTCCGGAGGCCACACAAAGAATTACACTTTAAAAAGTGTAACCCCTCCCCTCTGCTATACACCCTCCCGTGCATCACGGGCTCATCAGTTTTTATGCTTTGTGTTGAAGGAGGCTGACACTCACACAATGCTCCACATTTTAGTCAGCAGCAGCTGCTGATTATATCGGATGGAAGAAAAGAGGGCCCTAACAGGGCCCCCGGCATGCTCCCTTCTCACCCCACTAAGTCGGCGGTGTTGTTAAGGTTGAGGTACCCATTGCGGGTACACAGGCCGGAGCCACATGCCGTTTTCCTTCCCCATCCCTTAGGGGCTCTGGGGAAGTGGGATCCTATCCGGTCATCCAGACACTGGGACCGGCCTCCCTCCGCAGCCCCTGTGGGATTCTGCTGGACAGGAGACAGAGTATCATCAGGGACAGGGCCCTGCATCTACAGGTACTCTGTGTCCCCTTGGGGACGGTGCATAGAGCACCTTGACCTCAGACGCTGCAGCGACTGGGGTGATTGGTATGACGCCGGGACTACTGCGCCGACCGCGCCTGCTTGCCGGCCGCGGTTTTAACTTTAGTCCCCGGCTTTTGCGGCCTAGTGCCTTACACTCCCGCCCCCGGCCCTGCCAGTCAGGGGGAAGGGCGGGACGGTCGGTCTAACGCCGACAGTGAGAGCTGGAGTACACTTGGCTGTCCTCCACCCCCCTCACTAAGCACTCTATGGCACAGATCCCCGCACAGGTACTCAGTGTCCCCTTGGGGACGGTGCATGGAGCACCTTGGCCTCAGATTTGGCAGCGACTGCGGGGTTGGTACGGGACTACCGCGCCGACCGCGCCTGCCTACCGGCCGCGGTGTTTAACTTTAGCCCCCGGCTTTTGCGGCCTAGTGCCTTAAACTCCCGCCCCCGGACCTGCCAGTCAGGGGGAAGGGCGGGACGGTCGGGCTGACGCTGACAGTGAGGGCCGGAGAACACTTGGCTGTCCTCCGCCCCCCTCACTAATCACTCTACGACACTGATCCCCGCAAGGTACTCAGTGTCCCCTTGGGGACGGTGCATGGAGCACCTTGGCCTCAGACTTGGCAGCGCCTGCGGGGTTAGTACAGACTACCGCGCCGACCGCGCCTGCTTGCCGGCCGCGGTTTTTAACTCTAGCCCCCGGCTTTTGCGGCCTAGCGCCTTAAACTCCCGCCCCCGGCCCTGCCAGTCAGGGGGAAGGGCGGGACGGTCAGTCTGAAGCCGACAGTGAGGGCTGGAGCACACTCGGCTGTCCTCCGCCCCCCTCACGTTTCACTCGGGGCACCAAATTCCCGCACTTTTGGGGTTACGCCCACGGCTCCCCCCTCCACTGTAAACACCGACAGCCATGTTTTTAAGCAGCACACACTGCTTGAGCGGTCGGTACGCCAGGGGGCTTCTTCCCGGTGCGGGGCCCCCTAGAGTGCTGAACTGTATATATAGATATATAATGTTTGTATGCATTTTCACAGTTCGACTGTACATATGTATCCCTCAGTGATCACTGTGAGCATTGCTCGGGCCATGTGGCACTCGCTCAGCCGGAGCCGGGGGCACTGGTTGAGCTCCGCCGGCGTCCCCTGTCCAGGCGGCAGGGACAGAGTTGCAGCTTTTGCTGAGAAACTCTCTGAGTCATTTTCACTATCCATGGCTCAGGCTATGGACAAATGGTCTGCTAAGATACTAGGAGCTTGCAGTCCAGACCGGCCCCTTACACAGGCCCCGGGCACTGCGGGATCGCCCCCAGGCCTCTCTCGGTCTGCGACGAAGCGTGCTCCTGGGGTGGCCTCTAGTTATTACGTGGTGGACTCCGGCACGAACCGCAGTCCCAGACCGGCTAAGCGGCCTTGCTTAGAATCTTCCCCGACTTCATCAAGGGTCTCAGCTTGAGGACTCTATAGAGGATGAGGCGGAGGTCGCAACCCAGGACTCTGTCCGGACGTGGCTCTTAAGGCTTCAGAGATGCTGTCCAGAAGCACAGGGCTTTCCCGGACAAGCGTTTTTACTAAACGCCTTATAACACACGTTGTCCCTTCCCCTCTGACGTTGTTAAGGGTTGGGCTCAGTGTCCCAAGGTGCCCCTCCAGTCTCTTGACTGGCGGCTAGATCAGTAGTAGCAGTGGCTGACGGTTCAACGCTCAAGAATGCCACGGACAGGCAGAGCTCCTAATGAGATCCATCTATGAAGCCATAGGCGCGTCCGTTGCCCCGGCCTTTGCAGCAGTGTGGGCACTCCAGGCTATCTCAGCTGCTCGGTCTGAGATTAATGCGGTCATACTCTGCTCCGCAATTAGCGTCTTTGACGTCTCAGGCGTCGGTATTTTCATCCTCCGCCGTGCATGCTGTCCTGGACTCGGCTAGCCGTACAGCGGTAGCATCCGCCACTCCGGTGGCAGTCCGCAGGGCCATGTGGCTACGCGAATGGAAGGCAGATTCTGCTTCCAAGAAGCTCTTGTCCGGTTTGCTTTTTTCTGGCGACCGATTGTTTGGCGAACAATTGGATGAAACGATTGAGCAGTCCAAGGGAAAGGACTCGTGCTTACCCAGCCCAAACCAAAGAGACCTCAGCACCCTCAGCTAGGTCCCAATCCTCATCGTCCAACGGGCCACAGAAGAGCCAGAGAACCTCTTCTGCATGGCGGTCCAGGTCAGGGGAGCGGTCCCCACATGTCCAAGACCGATGGATGAGACATTCTGTCTTACGGTTACAGGATAGAGCTCAGTTCTCGTCCTCCGACTCGTTTCTTCAGAGCATCTCCGCCCCCCGAGCGAGCCGATGCACGTTTTCAGGCGGTGAACACTCTGACGGCAGGAGGAGTTGCGATCCCCGTTCCCCTTCAAGAACGTAGTCGCGGTTTTTACTCCAGCTTGTTCGTGGTACCAAGATAGGACGGATCACTCCGCCCCGTTCTGGACTTCACACTGCTCAACAGACAGAGAACCTGACGGTTCCGGATGGAATCTCTCCGCTTTGTCATCGCCTCGATGGCCCAAGGAGACTTCCTAGCATCAATCGACATCAGGGATGCTTATCTCCATGTGCCGATTGCACCAGTGCATCAACGCTTCCTGCGTTTCGCCATCAGGTCGAGTCTTCACCAAAGTCATGGCAACAGTGGTGCCGGTCCTACACTCTCATGCCTCGGGATGGAGTTTCATACTCTCTCAGCGATAGTGAAGCTTCCGCTGCATAAACAGCGCTCACTACAGACAGGGGTGCACTCTCTCCTTCGGATCCCTTGCGCAGATTCGTCTGCGTCCGCTTCTATCGGACACCGCAAATGGGACAGGAGGTCGACGTCCCTAAACAAGAATGCCCCTATTTCCCTTGCAAATCTTTCCGGCCCCAGCTGGGGCTGTGGTCACGACGGACGCGAGTCTGTCAGGGTGGGGAGCGGTCTTCCTCCGCCACAGGACTCAGAGAACCTGGACTCCGACAGAGTCCTCCCTTCAGATCAATGTTCTGGAGATAAGGGCAGTGTATCTAGCCCTAAAGGCGTTCCAGCGGTGGCTGGAAGGCAGGCAGATCCGAATTCAGTCGGACAACGCCACGGCGGTTGCGTACATCAACCACCAGGGCGGCACACGCAGTCGTCAAGCCTTCCGAGAAGTTCGGCGGACTCTGCTGTGGGCGGAAGCCACAGCATCCACCATCTCCGCAGTTCACATCCCGGGCGTAGAAAACTGAGAAGCAGATTTCTCAGTCGCCAGGGCATGGAAGCAGGGGAATGGTCTCTTCACCCGGACGTGTTTCTAGAGATCTGTTGCTGCTGGGGAACACCGGACGTCGATCTAATGGCGTCTCGGCACAACAACAATGTCCCGGCATTCATGGCTCGGTCCAAGGATCACAGAGCTCTGGCGGCAGACACGTTAGTTCAGGACTGGTCGCAGTTTCGACTTATGTATTTCCTCCTCTGGCTCTACTGCCCAGAGGGTTACGCAAGATCAGGTCAGACTGCCGCCGCACCATCCTCGTCGCTCCAGACTAGCCGAGGAGATCGTGGTACCCGGATCTGTGGCACCTCACGGTGGGTCAACCGTGGGCACTCCCAGACCGACCAGACTTGCTGTCTCAAGGGCCTTTTTTCCATCTGAATACTGCGGCCCTCATCCTGATGGTGTGGCCATTGAGCCCTGGCCCCTAGCGTCATCAGGGTTATCTCAAGATGTCATCGCCACCATGAGACAGCCAAGGAAACCAACGTCCGCCGAGATTTAGCCCAGGACTTGGAGGATCTTCTTATCCTGGTGCTCTGATCAGGGTTTTACTCCCTGGCCGTTTGCCTTGTCCACTTTTCCTTCTTTCTTTCACTTCAATCTGGACTGGACAAGGGCTTGTCTCGGCTCTCTCAAGGGACAAGTATCGGCGCTTTCCGTGTTTTTTCAAAAGCGTCTAGCCAGGCTTCCGCAGGTCCGCACGTTCCTGCAGGGGGGTTGACCACATAGTCCCATATTACGAGCGTCCGTTCGCACCCTGGGATCTTAACAGGGTGCTGACGACTCTTCAGAAGCCATCTTTCGAGCCGATGCGGGAGGTCTCTCTATCTCGCCCTTCGCAGAAGGTGGCCTTCCTAGTGGCAGTCACATCACTCAGGAGAGTGTGTGAGCTAGCAGCGCTATCATGCAGAGCCCCCTTCCTGGTGTTTCACCAGGATAAGGGGTTCTGCGTCCGGTCCCGGACTTTCTCCCTAAGGTATCCCCGTTTCATCTCAAGCAGGGTATCTTCTTACCCTTGGGCCCTCATCCAGTTCACCAATGTGAAAAGGATTTGCATTTATTAGATCTGGTGAGAGCACTCCGGCTCTACATTTCTCGCACGGCGCCCCGGCGCCGGTCGGATGCGCTCTTTGTCCTTGTCGCGGGCCAGAGTAAGGGATTTCAGGTTTTCAAGTCAACCTTGGCTCGGTGGATCAAGGAACCGATTCTTGAAGCCTACCGTTCTTGGGGGCTTCCAATTCCTGCAGGGCTGTAAGCCCATTCTACCAGAGCCGTAGATGCTTCCTGGGCATTGCGACACCAGGCTACGGCTCAGCAGGTGTGTCAGGCGGCCACCTGGTCGAGTCTGCACACTTTCACGAAAAACTATCAGGTACATGCCTCTGCTTCGGCAGATGCCAGCCTAGGTAGGCGACTCCTTCAGGCGGCAGTTGCCCACCTATAAGAGGGGGCCGTTTTCGGCTCTTTTTATCGAGGTATTCTTTTACCCACCCAGGGATTGCTTTTGGACATCCCAATTGTCTGGGTCTCCCAATGGAGCGACAAAGAAGAAGGGAATTTTGTTTACTTACCGTAAATTCCTTTTCTTCTAGCTCCTATTGGGAGACCCAGCACCCGCCCCTGTTCCCTTCGGGCTGTTGTTCTTTGTGTACACATGTTGTTCATGTTGAATTGTTCTTTTGGTTCATGGTTTCAGTTCTCCGAACATCCTTCGGATTGAATTTACCTTAGACCAATTTATAAGTTTCCTCCTTCCTGCTTTGGCACCAAAACTGATGAGCCCGTGATGCACGGGAGGGTGTATAGCAGAGGGGAGGGGTTACACTTTTTAAAGTGTAATACTTTGTGTGGCCTCTGGAGGCAGAAGCTATACACCCTAATTGTCTGGGTCTCCCAATAGGAGCTAGAAGAAAAGGAATTTACGGTAAGTAAACAAAATTCCCTTCTTTGTGTTGTTTTTTTTTTACTAGGTGTAAATGCCGCTGTTCTCCTGATTCCGGCGATGTTTTTCTTTTGTTCCTACGCCTCTCCGTTCCCGAGATACAACCCCCTATTTTTTTGCACATAATTACAGTCTTGTTATCCAAGTGGGTGTGGTCATCATGTACACGCCCCACAAAAGAGTTAAGGACCATTCCCACTTGGCTAGCAAGACTAGATTTATATACAGGGAAAAATGGCCATATCTCAGGAACGGAGAGGCGCAGGGACAAACGAAAAACAGCGCCGGATTCAGGAGAACGGCGCCATTTACGCCGGGTAGAATAATTACGTTTTTGGCAAGTGACAGATGTTATTTTAAATGGGTGTGGTAGGCCAATCTAAGTAATTATACAGGGTATGACTATCTTTAAGAAATGACAAAGGTGAGTATCTCATGTTTTGAGCATTGCATTTATCTAAACAATGTGATGATGGACCATCTCTGGATTTTCAGAGGCAATTGAAGAGTTGAGTCTGTGTGTGATCTGGTCTGTAGGGTTGTGTGACGCCCTGGGCAAGCCAGGGGTCACAGGTCACAACACCACCACACCCCACACCCCAGGTAGGCACATCACAGCTAAACTACAAATCCTTGTTGCCTTCCTCCAGAGGCTGATGATTCACACCAGGGGGTGGGCCAGGCGGTTGGCTCCGCCCACCGAGGAGGTCACAGCTCTGGAGGCAGGAAGTAAACCAGGCAGTCAGCTCAGGGACGAGCTTGAGTAAACAACAGAGTTCAGTTTAGGAGGAGGAAGTGGAAGGAGATAGCTCAGGGAGGAGCAGGAGTGAGGAGCTAAGTGAAAGTAAAAGTAGAAAAGTGGAAAGGAAAGCAAGTGAGGTGACAAGAAAAGAAAGAAAGCCTGAAGGGTCCAGCTTTGTGGAGGGCCAGATCAGCAAGGTCAGCGACGGCGGTGACTGTCTGGAGGGGGACCGTTTGGAAGTTCCTGGAAGGACCCCGTTGGCTGTGTGCCCGGTGGTCTGGAGCAGTGTTCCGAAGGACAGTCAGCACCAGGGCAGGGGCCTCTCGGACCCCGGCAAGGCTAGGAGTCGCCAAATTTGCCGAATCCGTCAGTGAAGGGGACGTAGATCCCCCAACAACCAAGTCCCGATTGAAGGCAACAGCCCAACCCGAACCGGAGAGACACTGCCACCGCCACGGCACCAGTTTCTCAGGGCCAGCGCCTGCGGGCAAAGTGTAGGGCTCCTCCGGCCCAGATTGAAGCCGGGGAGCGGGTAACCGGAGGGAATCCACCGCTACCACAAGTCAACCATAGGTGCAAGGAAGAGGGACATCACCGTCACCTACCGGGAGTGCAGGTGCAGCCGTCTGTGGGACCGTCCTACCAGCCGTTTGGTTTACCGTAAAACTGTGTCCACGTCTCAGGCTGAGTGAGTACCACAGTGCCGCAAGGCACAGCGCTGCCCCCGCGTCCCTGCGCCCACCAGGCCCTGCACCTCCATCTCCATCACCGGGCCCCGGGATCACCAACCCCTACCCACGGAGGGGCAACACAACACCTGGCTGCTTCGCATCACCATCCCCGGGAGCCCCGTATAGAGCAGCGGTGGTGAACTCACCACAACCGTGGGTGGCGTCACGGACAATAATCATCCCCTCACCCAACAACTCCCTTTCACTCACGGGCGAGGAGTGCCGCTCGAGAAACCCCCTGGATCCGGCCTACAGCTCGAGCCACCACTGAGCAGCGGCCGCCGGACCCGAGCAGAAGGGGGTGAGCGCGGTGTGCTGACACCCTCCTCCCCGCCCGCGACAGTTGAGCTTGCAGAGGAACCTATCAAACCATGTACTAAAAAGTGCAAGCATGTGATGATCTATTAAATTAATCTATTAAAGAGGTTGGCCACTACTTTTACATTGATGGCCTATCCTTAGGATACGTTATCAATGTCTAATCGGCCGGGGTCCGACACGTGTCGATCAGCTATTGTCAATGCCAGTGGCGGCAGCAGGCAGCTGGAAATGCTCAGTTCCGCAGCTGTCCAGTCTTCAGATAGCTGCCGCGGCCGAGTACTGCACATCCGCCTCCGATTCAAATCAATATGAGGTGAATGTGCAGTACCTGGCCACGGCCACTATCAGAAGACGGGGCAGCTCCAAAACTGAGCATTGCCGCCACCAGTACCGAAAACAGTTGATCTGAAGGTGGGGGGGAAGGTGAAGGGTTGTCGATCCCTGACTGATCAGACATTGATGACCTATGCTAAGAATGTCTATTCTTCATGAATGTACAGTACAGACCAAAAGTTTGGACACATCTCATTCAAAGAGTTTTCTTTATTTTCAGGACTCTGAAAATTGTAGATGCACATTGAAGGCATCAAAACTATGAATTAACACATGTGGAATGAAATACTTAACAAAAAAGTGTGAAACAACTGAAAATATGTCTTATATTCTACGTTCTTCAAAGTAGCCACCTTTTGCTTTCATTACTACTTTGCACACTCTTGCCCTCTCTCCCCGTTGCCTCCCTTGCCACCCGTCTCGGGGGCTGTGACCCCGCCACTAGGCCCGCTACCACCGCAACCGGTAGCGATACCCAGCCCGTCCGCCCCAGCGGACCGACCTGTAGCCGGAGCCCGTAGCAAACCGGGGGTGTTGCCATGGAAGGCCCCGAAGATTGTGCCAGAGACAGTCCCCGAGCAGTTTCCCGAGCCGGAGCCGATGACCCGCTCCGAGCCAAAGGCCCAGCTGCGGAAAGCCCCTGTGCCCATTCCCCACACCTCGGCTGAGGTGGCGCCGGGTTGTTGCTGCAAGGCAGCGCCCAAGGCCACGACACCGCGGGATACGCCACCCACCTTCCTGACAGTGGGTAACGTTCTGGATGTCCCGCGGGGCCCGACCTGTGCGCCGGCGCTGGCGGCAGCGCCGTATTGGGATAGGGAGCCGACATCGCTGGGCCTGGAGATCGCGGAGAGGGAGAGAAGGAAAGCCGAGCTGGTGGCCCGAGCCATTCGGGAGAAAGAAAATCTGCGGCAAGCGACCTTCCGTGTCCGGGGCCCGTTGTACGAAGGGCAGGTGAAGCGGTTTGATGTCCGCCGGGGCTACGGATTTATATATGAACCGGGCCTGGAGGCCGAAGTGTTTGTAGCCCGGCGGGATGTGAATGCCCATCTGCCCGAGGAGCATCCTGGCCGTAACCTCATGCCGGGGGACATGGTGCGGTACACCCGACACTGCGGAGAGAGGGGGTGGTTTGCCCTGGATGTGAAGCACAGGGGCAGCAACGAGAGCAGGGTGAGCTCTGCGCCCCCTCCCTCGGATGAAGCAGCAGAAGGACTGGAGTAGGGCAGCGGATGCCCGTTGCACCGTCCCCGTTGGGACCACCATTCTTTTGTTTGTTTAAAAGTTGAAAATGAAAAATGATTAATCCAAGAAGAAGTTACCTGATTGTCTGTAGTGATTGAACCGGCTGGAGCCGGCACCGTTGTCCCCGTGGGGACCGTTTAAAGTTTTGGCATGGGAACTATCCATGGACAAGCCCGTGAACTTGCAGGGCAACCACAAACGTTAAGTGGCTTGTAAATATGTTGTTTACCGTTACCGTTTTCCGCAATGCCGCCTCCGGAGAGGCAGGTTGGAGGGAGGGCCCTCAGCAGAGCAGGCTAGGGCCCAGCCACCAAGGGAACCGGTGGCTACCCTCTGGAGGGGAAGGACAGATCCCGCTCGGGTAACTTGTGCTGGACTGTGGGTCAAGGGGTGCTGCCTGGGCTTTAGGGGCAGCATCAGGGCCAGGTTGCTTGGGTGGGAGAGAGCGGAAACCGTAACCGTAAACCGTTTGTAACGTTAAAAGAAATGTGCCTCCCGTCTTGGGAAGAGTTATGATTAAAAATGTAAATATGTTAATTCCAAATGTTATCTTTTTCAGAAAAATAAAACCGGTGTAGGACGGCAGCCCGCGGACGGTCTGCATTTTGCTAAGGGGGAATGTGACGCCCTGGGCAAGCCAGGGGTCACAGGTCACAACACCACCACACCCCACACCCCAGGTAGGCACATCACAGCTAAACTACAAATCCTTGTTGCCTTCCTCCAGAGGCTGATGATTCACACCAGGGGGTGGGCCAGGCGGTTGGCTCCGCCCACCGAGGAGGTCACAGCTCTGGAGGCAGGAAGTAAACCAGGCAGTCAGCTCAGGGACGAGCTTGAGTAAACAACAGAGTTCAGTTTAGGAGGAGGAAGTGGAAGGAGATAGCTCAGGGAGGAGCAGGAGTGAGGAGCTAAGTGAAAGTAAAAGTAGAAAAGTGGAAAGGAAAGCAAGTGAGGTGACAAGAAAAGAAAGAAAGCCTGAAGGGTCCAGCTTTGTGGAGGGCCAGATCAGCAAGGTCAGCGACGGCGGTGACTGTCTGGAGGGGGACCGTTTGGAAGTTCCTGGAAGGACCCCATTGGCTGTGTGCCCGGTGGTCTGGAGCAGTGTTCCGAAGGACAGTCAGCACCAGGGCAGGGGCCTCTTGGACCCCGGCAAGGCTAGGAGTCGCCAAATTTGCTGAATCCGTCAGTGAAGGGGACGTAGATCCCCCAACAACCAAGTCCCGATTGAAGGCAACAGCCAACCCGAACCGGAGAGACACTGCCACCGCCACGGCACCAGTTTCTCAGGGCCAGCGCCTGCGGGCAAAGTGTAGGGCTCCTCCGGCCCAGATTGAAGCCGGGGAGCGGGTAACCGGAGGGAATCCACCGCTACCACAAGTCAACCATAGGTGCAAGGAAGAGGGACATCACCGTCACCTACCAGGAGTGCAGGTGCAGCCGTCTGTGGGACCGTCCTACCAGCCGTTTGGTTTACCGTAAAACTGTGTCCACGTCTCAGGCTGAGTGAGTACCACAGTGCAGCAAGGCACAGCGATGCCCCCGCGTCCCTGCGCCCATCAGGCCCTGCACCTCCATCTCCATCACCGGGCCCCGGGATCACCAACCCCTACCCACGGAGGGGCAACACAATACCTGGCTGCTTCGCATCACCATCCCCGGGAGCCCCGTATAGAGCAGCGGTGGTGAACTCACCACAACCGTGGGTGGCGTCACGGACAATAATCATCCCCTCACCCAACAACTCCCTTTCACTCACGGGCGAGGAGTGCCGCTCGAGAAACCCCCGGGATCCGGCCTACAGCTCGAGCCACCACTGAGCAGCGGCCGCCGGACCCGAACAGAAGGGGGTGAGCGCGGTGTGCTGACACCCTCCTCCGTGTCCGCGACAGTTGAGCTTGCAGAGGAACCTATCAAACCATGTACTAAAAAGTGCAAGCATGTGATGATCTATTAAATTAATCTATTAAAGAGGTTGGCCACTACTTTTACATTGATGGCCTATCCTTAGGATACGTTATCAATGTCTAATCGGCCGGGGTCCGACACGTGTCGATCAGCTATTGTCAATGCCAGTGGCGGCAGCAGGCAGCTGGAAATGCTCAGTTCCGCAGCTGTCCAGTCTTCAGATAGCTGCCGCGGCCGAGTACTGCACATCCGCCTCCGATTCAAATCAATATGAGGTGAATGTGCAGTACCTGGCCACGGCCACTATCAGAAGACGGGGCAGCTCCAAAACTGAGCATTGCCGCCACCAGTACCGAAAACAGTTGATCTGAAGGTGGGGGGAAAGGTGAAGGGTTGTCGATCCCTGACTGATCAGACATTGATGATCTATGCTAAGAATGTCTATTCTTCATGAATGTACAGTACAGACCAAAAGTTTGGACACATCTCATTCAAAGAGTTTTCTTTATTTTCAGGACTCTGAAAATTGTAGATTCACATTGAAGGCATCAAAACTATGAATTAACACATGTGGAATGAAATACTTAACAAAAAAGTGTGAAACAACTGAAAATATGTCTTATATTCTACGTTCTTCAAAGTAGCCACCTTTTGCTTTCATTACTACTTTGCACACTCTTGGCATTCTCTTGATGAGCTTCAAGAGGTAGTCACCGGAAATGGTTTTCCAATAGTCTTGAAGGAGTTCCTAGAGATGCTTAGCACTTGTTGGCCCTTGTGCCTTCCCTCTGCGGTCCAGCTCACCCCCAAACCATCTCGATTGGGTTCAGGTCTGGTGACTATGGAAGCCAGGTCATCTGGCGTAGCACCCCATCACTCTCCTTCTTAGTCAAATAGCCCTTACACAGCCTTGAGGTGTGTTTGGGGTCATTGTCCTGTTGAAAAATAAATGATGGTCCAACTAAACGCAAACCGGATGGAATAGCACGCCGCTGCAAGATGCTGTGGTAGGCATGCTGGTTCTGTATGCCTTCAATTTTGAATAAATCCCCAACAGTGTCAGCAGTAAAGCACCCCCACACCATCACACCTCCTCCTCCATGCCAAATGACTCTGGATGTGGATGCAATCACTAGTTTCAGTAGTAAAATCATGCCCTTTAAGGAGAACCAGGATGTCAAGTAGATAAAATTGGCCAAGTGTGATGCTATTATTTAAAGGCAATAAATTGCACAAAGTTCCTTCGTTTTTATCATATTATTCCAATATACAGAAATAACCTTGGAATAAATAAACTCATCCAAAAAAAGAAGTTTTGCAGAAAACAGTGTAGAAACCTGGAAAAGGCATTTATTACATGACCCTCAGCGTGAGGTTCTCCGAATCCCCAAGATAGATTTTTTTCTTTAATGAGAGAGAAGCCGGTAAAGCTTGGGAGAAATTATGTACAAAATGCCTATTATTACTACATTAACCTCCGTACTGAGGAATATTGGATGTGACAGGGTAAATGGATACCCCGTTATTTACTAAGAGGCTGTAATTTCCTAAATTATTCCTAATCCCAAAACCTAAAACCCTCTGAAGCTTTGTAGAGCTGGTACACCTAACTACAAATCGGTATCTACACATCTGAGAATAAAGTAATAACCTCACAGCTTAGCATCATAGCACATTATGTTCCTAAATATGATGGAAAAATTGAAGATATTGTCCATATTTTCTTGACTTTTTGGACCAAACTCGTTAGTGAGGGCACAATTGTGGAGTGTAATACTTTGTAAGAGACCTGGAGATGAATACATTATGGTCAAAGTCAATGATTAATAGGATGTACCCATCAGGACAACCCCTTTCCATAAGCCCTATCGGGTTGCTTGGACTTCATGGTGGGATCCTGCTCATGACACTACTCTATTGGCCAGAACAAATAGCGCATTATTTTCCCAAATATGATGGAAGAATCTAAGCTAACATCATTTTTTTTTCATAAGTGAGGGCATAATTGTGGAGTATAATACTTTGTAGAAGAATATCTTATAGAACAAGAGGCCTGGAGGAGAATATCTTATAACCCAAGAGACCTGGAGAAGAATATCTTATAACCCAAGAGACCTGGACAAGAATATCTTATAGCCATAGAGTTCTAGACAAGAATATCTTATAGGCATAGAGTACTGGAAAAGAATATCTAATAGCCCAAGAGACCTGTAGAAGAATATCTTATAACCCAAGAGACCTGGAGAAAAATATCTTATAGACATAGAGACCTGGAGAAGAATATCTTATAGCCGTAGAGACCTGGTAAAGAATATCTAATAGCCATAGAGACCTGGAGAAGAATATCTTATAGACATAGAGACCTAGAGAATATTATCTTATAGCCATAGAGAGCTGGAGAAGAATATCTTATAGCCCAAGAGACCTGGAGAAGAATATCTTACAGCTGTAGAGACCTGGAAAAGAATATCGTATAGCCATAGAGACCTGGAGAAGAATCTCTTATAGACATAGAGACCTGGAGAAGAATATCTTATAGACATGGAGACCTGGAGAAGAATATATTATAGCCCAAGAGACCTGGAGAACAATATCTTATAGCCATAGAGACCTGGAGAACAATATCTTATATAGCCATAGAGACCTGGAGAAGAATATCTTATAGCCTAAAGGCGGCGTTACACGCAACGATTTATTGTGCGATCGCATGAGCGATCGCACCCGCCCCCGTCGTTTGTGCGTCACTGTCAATTCATTGCCAGTGTCGCACAAAGTCGTACTTACCTCCCTAACGACGTCGCTATGGGTGGCGAACATCCTCTTCCTGAAGGGGGAGGGACGTTCGGTGTCACAGCGACGTCACACAGCGGCCGCCCAATAGAAGTGGAGGGGCGGAGATGAGCGGGACGTAACATCCCGCCCACCTCCTTCCTTCCTCATTGCTGGCGGGACGCAAGTAAGTTGTTGTTCGTCGTCCCCGGGGTTTCACACGTAGGGATGTGTGCTGCCACGGGAGCGACGAACAACCGGCGCACAGAAGGAGGAACGACATTATGGAAATGAACGACGTGTCAACGAGCAACGATAAGGTGAGTATTTTTGCTCGTTAACAGTCGTTCAGAGGTGTCACACGATACGACATCTCTAACGATGCCGGATGTGCGTCACGAATTCCGTGACCCCAACGACATATCGCACAATATATCGTACCGTGCAACGCCGCCTTAAGAGACCTGGAGAAGTATACATTATGGTCAAAGTCAATGATTAATAGGATAGTTGCCATCAGGACAACCCCTTTCTATAAACCCTATTGCATCACTTGGACATCATGGTGGTGTCCTGCTCATGATCCTACTCTATTAGCCAGAACATATAGCGCATTATTTTCCCAAATAAGATGGAAAAATGTAAGCTAATGTCAATTTTTATTCTTTACTTTTCCGTCCAGGCTCATACGTGAGGGTATAATTGTGGAGTATAATAATTTGTTGAAGGCTATCTTATAGCCTAAGAGACCTGGAGAAGAATATCTTATAGCCCAAGAGACCCAGAGCAGAATACCGTATCTTATAGCCCAAGAACCTTGGAGAAGAATATTTTATAGCCATAGAGACCTGGAGAAGGATATCTTATAGTCATAGAGACCTAGAGAAGAATATCTTATTGCCCAAGAAACCTGGAGAAGAATATTTTATAGCCCAAGACACCTGGAGAAGAACATCTAATAGCCATAGAAACCTTGCGAAGAATATCAAATAGCCATAGAGACCTAGAGAAGAATATCTTATAGCCGTAGAGACCTGGAGAAGAATACCTTATAGCCCAAAAGGCCTAGAGAAAAATATCTTATTTCCCAAGAGACCTAGAGAAAAACATCTAGTAGCCAAAGATCCTCAATGAGTAATAGGATCCATTAGAGCAACCCTTGTCCATGTACACTATTAGATAACTTTGACATCTTAGTGGGTTCTCACTCATGACCCTATTATATGATTAAGATCAAGCCTTATCTCTTCTGGACTTGAGCCATATATGAAATACATGGCCAATCATTCATCTGAATGGCCACTATGCAATACCACATTTCCATTTCAACCTTCAGCTCTATTGCCCCTCACCAACCAAAATCGGCAGTTTGCTCGGGCATTGGCAATAAGCTGCTTGTCCTCATTCATCTATAGTAGCTCGAGTATGTGTAAAATCTAAATTTTGGGTTTACACGGGTTCATTAGAAGCCCCACTTCTATTTTATCTCTGAGATCACAAATCAATGGTTTGGTTCCCACCAAGAATTGTCTCGAAAATCGAGTCTTATTGGGGTTGTATCTTGTTGGAAAGTCGGGGATCCATTATTGCAGAATCAAACCCCAAAACTGAGGTTTTTCATTTTCTTCCATTCTGTATCTTGTCGAAAATGTTAATTTCTGTCTGTAAAGCTACCGTCCATCGTACATACTCAACCCAACTTTTCGGAGTTATTAATCCATCCATGTCATTGAACTTTTTTTTACAACACTATAAAATTTTAATTCTAGCCCTAATTATTTATCTTCTTGATTACAGTAGCTGATCATTTGTATTTTATTAACTTGACTGGAATGAAAACTGAAAACTGCTCAGATCCTTTTCAGACCACCTCTGACTTTGCCAGGCTACCAGTTTCTTTAATAATAGGGTTGAAATTTTATATACTATTGTATTATTCTGTGCCTTTATTATCTACACCCAACCCTGTCTGTAGTCAACAATATCTTATCATCCGCTTGCTTTTTAATTAAAACTTCTCTAGTGCTGCACCCGTTCACTGGAATGAGCTACCTAAGATCATGACTGCCTCAACCTAACTCCTAATATGCAAAGTTTTATGTGAGCCTTACTATAATCTTATGTTATTTCATGGCAGCTTCCTTCTTCTTGTAGAATATGAAATTGAACGGTCTTTTTTTCTACGAATGAAATGTGTTTTGGCCAAAAGAAATGCAGGACTCACATGTAGCGGATACAAGGTAAATTAAACTGCTAAGTAATAAACCTATAGATGTGTGCACGCACATTCACACTGAGTGATGGCATCACTGTTTTCAGTGATGGATGGTCACACAGCAGCAGTTCCACAAAACACTTAGCAGAAGAGGATTTTTGCATGAATTAACTCAATGCGCTTTATTTATTCCGATACTAGACTGACATTATCAATTCCTATCACTATTCATTACATGTCTGGACCGGCCATGGATGTCTCTGAACTCCTCATGTGCAAATATGAGACTACTGAGTTCAGTCAAGAGCAGCCTCATTGGTAAATATGAGGCTGTTGAGTTCAGGAGACCCACCAGCTGGCCAGAACATCATGGTCCATACTAGACTGGAGCTCAGCTGTTGTGCTCCAGTCTTCTCCCGTCATCAGCTTCTAGGACAGGAAGGGAGTACCTGTCCGATAGCTACTTCCTGTCAGCTATATTACCCTTCATCATCATTCCTTTTATTTATTGTATCCCTGGGATTCTTATCTAAAGGTTTTTTGACCTTTATGCATTAAGCCTGGAAAGACAAAAAGCATAAATAGGGTCTTAACTACTGTATGTGAAAATGAGGGATCAAATGGGAGATTTGCTCACCTGGAATGGTTGTGAGAGGCCAAACTCCTGCACGAACATCAATAAAAACCGTTCCATGATGTATGGAGAACAAAGGTTAGGAGAGAAATGGATGTAATCCTCGTTGCCTACAGTCCAATGAAGCTCAAGGTGTCAGAAGTAAAGGACATGCAGTTTATTCAAGTCAACACATTTCAAAACCCACCAGTTTTTTGATTATGATGATTTGTCCTGATGAAGAAACCGGTGAGTTTCGAAACATGTTGACTTCAGTAAACCGCATGTCCTTTACTTCTGACACCTTGAGTTTCATTAAACTGTTGACAGCGCGGATTACATCTATTTCTCTCCTAAACTTTGTTCTCCATATTACCCGTTATGTGTTTCGAAACCCACTATTTTCTTTATTCGTGATGATTTGTCCTGATGAAGAAATCGGTGGGTTTCGAAGCACGTTGACTTCAATAAACCACATGTCCTTTACTTCTGACACCTTGAGCTTCATTGAGCTATCGGCAGTGTGGATTCCATCTATTTCTCCCCTAAACTTTGTTCTCCTTATTACCGTTTATGGGGCTATTATCAGTTAGTTCTTACCTACCCGATCTCAGTTTTCCCTCTAGTCAATCACAGTGAGAGAAATGAATCGAGCCTCACGTCATCTGTTGTTAATGACCTACAGTTTTCTTGGACATCAGGGATTTTCTCCTCCTATTTAAATGTACTAGAATTTGATACCTCTAGCTGCCTGGGTCATATATAGAGGCTTAAAGATGATCTGTCACCAGATCAGTTTTTTTTGTTTTGTTTTATTTTATACACACTATTTCCCTCAGTATTATGCTTTTTCTTTTTTTAAAATCCCACATACGGTTCCAGAGATATGTTCTTTTAAATTAGTGCTAATTTTTATGGTCTTCACTAAGTGGGTGGGACAGAGGAGCCTAAAGACACGCCCCCAAGGAACCTTGTGAGCTACCATATAAATAGGCCGATATCTCTTGAACCGTATGACGGAATTAAAAAAAGAAAAAAACAGACTACTAAAGGAAACAGGAGGAATAACATAAGAGTAAAAAGTGGCCACTTTTAACCTACTGACAGGTCCTCTTAAACAAAAATACCCATTGAATTGTGGGCGCTGATACCCGAGTTTTCTGATGAGTGACGTTTTACCTTTGCCTGTGGGATGTTATAGTAAGGTGGGGTACAGTGCATATGTAATACTGCATGGCCGGTCTGTTTAGTACATATGTGATATGTTTTATCTTTACATGACAGGTGATTCACTGCAGTGGGTATCTGAAAATAAGGCAGTATATGCTGGACATTTCTTTATATGACTCCTGCTATCAAATTGTAGGGCTAGTGGCAGTGGGTCAATCCTTACCCCCGAGCGCCATCACGGAGATCAAACTCCACAGTAACATGTTTATGTTCAGAGCAAGTCTGGACCTCAAACTCATTTTCCTGGACTCGAGGTAAGCGGCTACGTAAAACCAGTATGTCCTGTAAAACCTAAAATGTACTTGTGTACTGTTGTTACTGAAGTTATATCAGTCAGTTTCCACTTGTTCTTGGCCCTTATAGATGGAAGTGGTGTAAGTTTGGACCCTTGGCGGTAATGGTCACCATGCAGTACCGGCCTTACACCTGAGAGTGCTTGTACAGTGCCTTGGGCTCAAATAATGTCACCATGCAGTGCCCAAATAACAGCCCCATAAAAAAGTACAATACCGAAATATAACTGCCATATAAATAATATATTTCATAGTGTTCAGAAACCATGGGTCCCGGATCTTCTGTGGCACCCTCTTCATCAGGGATGGCCGATAGGGATACGATAACCCAAAGACCGGATCTGTCACTATGTTATGGACCCATTGCATTTTCAAGTTCCCTATGAGAACTAAAGAATGCAATATTTTAATAATTGTTTCAAATTTTAAAATATATATTTATATAAAAAGAATAAAATATTAAGTTGCCCCTCTTTTCTCATTCTGGAAATAAAAAAAGAACAAATAAAAAATAATAAAATGTACATTTTTTCCATTCCCTCCACTTTTTCTGTTACTTTTATGTTGCTATAAATGATGTTTATTTGATAAATTCTTATTTGTTGAACATTCTAAAATAAAGAATTTGAAAGAAAAAATTACAGGATTTTTGAATGTCAAATTATAAAAATATTAAAATATTTAAAAGTGGAAATTTAAAGAAAAATATTGCAATTTTTCAAAACAGAGTAAATACCTCAAAACATCAACAAAAACTACAGTTTGGTGCACAAAAACGAGCCCTGGCCCACAGAAAAATAAAAAAGAAACAGGTAGCGGCAGAAACCAATTTTTTTGTTTTTATTTTTTACAAATGTTTGAATTTTTAAAGACCAATTAAAAAAAATATATCCAAGGTAAAAATGTTTCACTCATCTGGAAAGTCATTTTTAACTGATAAAATAGAATTGTCCAATTACATTTGTAACAGACAACTCTCCTGACCCCACCTTACAGTGGTATGCAAAAGTTTGAGCACCCCTGGTCAAAAATACTGTTATTGAGAATAGTTAAAGATGAAATGATTTCTAAAATGCACAAAATTAAAGATGACACATTTCCTATGTATTTTACGTAAAAAAAAAATGTTTTCATCTGTTTCACATTTTTAAGGAAATAACAAAGGAAAATTTGCTGATGCAAAAGTTTTTGCACCCTACATGGTCAGTTCCCAGCATTACTCCCTTTTTGTAGCAGCGAAAAGTCTTTCAATTTTTGTTTGAAGGATTGTCATCCGTTCTTCCATGGAGACTTCTTCCAATTCTGTGAGATTCCTGATTCGTCTTTCATGCACTGCTCTTTTGAGGTCTAGCCACAGATTTTCAATGATGTTGAGATCAGGGGACTGTGAGGGCCATTGTAAAACCTTCGGCTTGCGCCTTTTGAGATCATCTTTTGTAGATTTTGACGTGTGTTTAGGATCCTTATCCATATATAGAAGCCATCCTTCTATTTTCTCCCTTTTCAACTTCAGCTTTTTTACTGTTATGTTTGCATCAAGAATTTGTTGAAATTTCACGGAATACATTCTTCCCTGTACCCGTAAAATGTTCCCTGTGCCATTGACTGAAACACAACCCCAAAGCATGATTAATCCACCCCATGCTTAATGGTTGGCGAGATATTCTTTTCCAGAAATTCTGTGCCATTTTATCATTGTGGCCAAACATTTTTATTTTATCCTCATCGGCCTACAGAACTTGTTTCACAAAATGCATCAGGCTTGTTTAGATGTTCTTTTGCAGACTTCTGACACTGAATTTTATGGTGCAGACTCAGGAGAGGTTTTCTTCTGATGACTCTTCCATGAAGGCCATATTTGTGCAGGTGTCTCTGAGCTGTAGAACAATGTACCACAACTCCAGAGTCTGCTAAATCTTCTTGAGGGTCTTTTGTAGACAAGCGGGGCTTCTGATTTGTCTCTCTAACAATTTTACGACCAGTTCTCACAGAAATTTTGCTTGGTCTTCCAGACCTTATCTTGACCTCAATTGTTCCTGGTAACTGCCATTTCTTAATTACATTTGAACCTAAGGAAATAGCAACTTGAAAACGCTTTGCTTTTTTCTTTTAGTTTTCTCCTGCTTTGTGGGCCACCACAATTTTCATTTTCAGAGTGCTAGGCAGCTGCTTAGAAGAACCTATGGTTGCTGTTTTTGGCACCAGGTTAGAGGAGGCTGAGATAATGCTGTAAAATTTGCATCACCTGGCCTTTTCTTTTGAAGATAGTGAACAAGCCATAACCCTAACAGGCTAATTAAAGTCTAAGACCTTGGTCAAAATTATCTGAGCACACAAATCTCCAAGCGTGTCCAAACTTTTGCATTGGCCCATTTTCCTTTTTGTAATTTTTAAAATGTAAAAGATGAAAATATATATATTTTTTTTGCCTAAAATAGTAAGGAAATGTGTCATCTATAATTTTATGCTTTTTAGAGAGCATTTCATCTTGAACAGTAATTTTGACCAGGGGTGCTCAAACTTTTCCATGCCACTCGGCCCAATCATTTGTTGTGTATGAGAAGAAGGAAATGAGCAGACCACTATGAAAATTAGGAAAAACACGATTGGGCTGGTGGGAATCTCGTTGCCCGATCCGTCTCTCTCCCGACATCTTCCATGGAGTCAGGTCATCTCTACAATAAATTATTGAGTTGATACACTCGGCACTTCTGGGGTGGTGCTCAAGTAGGGTCCAAACCGTCCCAAGTAGATGTAGAAACTTGGCACTGAAGATCAAATGTGAAGAGTGTTTTTTATTGTGAAGAACTTGTAGGACCAGCACAAGCTAAGACGTTTCGGTCAAAGACCTTCATCAGTGTGCATGCAGAGGGTCCTCAGAAAGTATAGCAACTTGGCAAATGGTGTAACTGGGTATGACACGATGTCCATTCTTCACATTTGATCTTGAGTGCCAAGTTTCTACATCTACAATAAATTATTGGATCCAACAAACTCAGTGGATTTGCCGAACCTAAAGATGAGGCCAAGTAGTCCCAAGCTCAGCCGGTCGACAGAAAGCAGATTTCTGAATGTTATGGATAAAGCTGAATTATCCTGAGCTGTCACTGATTCCTTTTTCACCATTTCTCCTAATAACACAAATAAAGCACATCCAATAAATGTAATCAGCTTTTGGCCTGAAACTTCTCAAACTAATATCAAAGTTTCGAGAGTTTGGAACAACAGAACACAATTTAGTTGTATTTTGCAGAACATCCAAAAATGTACTCCTTTCTTCCAAAGTGTCCAGATGCTGCATAGTTTTCCTAATAAGCTGTAAAAAAAATACCCCAAACTCTCAGTTCCCCTCTTTTCTGTGCAGAGTAGCTGAATTAACCGGTTATGAACCTCAAGATCTCATAGAGAAAACACTTTACCACCACGTCCATGGCTGTGATGTGTTCCACCTGAGATACGCTCATCACCTCTGTAAGTTTCATTGATTTATTTTTGTCTTTTTAAGATCAAATATTTTGTGCTGATTTATTTCCTAATACTATGTGGAGGAATGCTGGGAGTTGTAGTTTTTGCCATAGCTGGAAAGCTACACATTGCATTATAAGAACAGACCAGTAATTTTAGTGGAGACCCTGTAATTCCTCATTTGCCCTGCGAAGGCACTGCAGAAAAATGTTACACTTCATGATATCAGGAGGTATAACATTTTTCTGCAGTGCCTCCGCAGGACAAATAAGGAATTACAGGGTATATATATATTTATTTATTATTTTGGATATCTCTCCACTTTTTCACTATCTTTCTATGTTTTTATGTCTTATCCACCGATGCTCCAAAAGATTCTGAGATGTTTAGTTAGGTTAATCTTCAAATATTCACTTTTCTTCCAGTGCTGGTAAAAGGCCAAGTCACCACCAAATATTATCGTCTGCTTTCCAAACATGGAGGATGGGTCTGGGTACAGAGCTACGCTACAATCGTCCACAACAGCCGCTCTTCCAGACCTCACTGTATCGTTAGTGTGAACTATGTCCTAACGTGAGTATCCGGGATCAGCCGGCGATGGGCGTCTGCTCTATCTGGAATAAAAATGATAAGAGTCATCATGCAGATGCGTAACAGCTAGAGATGAGTGAACCCACATTTATTCGGGATCGGCGGGTCCAACCAGATTTAAAAAAAATAAAAAAAATAAAAAAAAATGGTTCGGGACCGGAATTAATCCCAAATACCCGCCTGGCCGCCGATCCCCATATAAGTCTATGGGGTCCCGAATATTGTGCTTTAATATGGTCTTGGAAATGGATAGGCAGATTAGAGCAGGAGCGTTATACTTACCGAGTCTCCTGCATGACAAAAATGGAAGAAAAATGCACAAAAACAGTTTTGATGCCGTTTCGGAGTGGTTTACTGCAAATTTGGTGCGGAAATGACTGCACCAAATTTGCATCTCCTGGCAGAAAACCACACCAAAATGTCGTAAAAAATGTTTTGTGCGTATTTTTGCCAAAAAATGTATATTCCAAGCAATCAGACACAATGTCACACAGGGTGAAGGTGCATCTGACTGCAAGCAATCAGAGACACCAGGACTACTGGTAGGCGGGGGAAGAAGTGCATATGTATTAGGGTAATGAGCGGCCCTTCAGAGTAATGAGAGGACCCTGCTCTTATGTGTAGGATCCTCTCTCCTGTAGAGTGTCAGCTCTTATGTGCAGGGTCCTCTCTCCTGTATAGTGTCAGCTCTTATGTGCAGGTTCCTCTCTCCTGTAGTGTCAGCTCTTATGTGCAAGGTCCTCTCTCCTGTAGAGTATCAGCTCTTATGCGCAGGGTCCTCTCTCCTGTAGAGTGTCAGCTCTTATGTGCAGGTTCCTCTCTCCTGTAGTGTCAGCTCTTATGTGCAAGGTCCTCTCTCCTGTAGAGTATCAGCTCTTATGCGCAGGGTCCTCTCTCCTGTAGAGTGTCAGCTCTTATGTGCAGGGTCCTCTCTCCTGTAGAGTGTCAGCTCTTATGTGCAGGGTCCTCTCTCCTGTAGAGTGTCAGCTCTTATGTGCAGGGTCCTCTCTCCTGTAGAGTGTCAGCTCTTATGTGCAGGGTCTCCTGTAGAGTGTCAGCTCTTATGTGCAGGGTGCTCTCTCCTGTAGAGTGTCAGCTCTTATGTGCAGGGTCCTCTCTCCTGTAGAGTGTCAGCTCTTATGTGCAGGGTCCTCTCTCCTGTAGTGTCAGCTCTTATGTGCAGGTTCCTCTCTCTCCTGTAGAGTGTCAGCTCTTATGTGCAGGGTCCTCTCTCCTGTAGTGTCAGCTCTTATGTGCAGGTTCCTCTCTCCTGTAGAATGTCAGCCCTTATGTGCAGGGTCCTCTCTCCTTTAGAGTGTCAGCTCTTATGTGCAGGGTCCTATCTCCTGTAGAGTGTCTGCTCTTATGTGCAAGGTCCTCTCTCCTGTAGTGTCAGCTCTTATGTGCAGTGTCCTCTCTCTCCTGTAGTGTCAGCTCTTATGTGCAGGTTCCTCTCTCCTGTAGAATGTCAGCCCTTATGTGCAGGGTCCTCTCTCCTGTAGTGTCGGCTCTTATGTGCAGGGTCCTATCTCCTGTAGAGTGTCTGCTCTTATGTGCAAGGTCCTCTCTCCTGTAGTGTCAGCTCTTATGTGCAGTGTCCTCTCTCTCCTGTAGAGTGTCAGCTCTTATGTGCAGGGTCCTCTCTCTCCTGTAGAGTGTCAGCTCTTATGTGCAGGGTCCTCTCTCCTGTAGAGTGTCAGCTCTTATGTGCAAGGTCCTCTCTCCTGTAGTGTCAGCTCTTATGTGCAGTGTCCTCTCTCTCCTGTAGAGTGTCAGCTCTTATGTGCAGGGTCCTCTCTCCTGTAGAGTGTCAGCTCTTATGTGCAGGGTCCTCTCTCCTGTAGAGTGTCAGCTCTTATGTGCAGGGTCCTCTCTCCTGTAGAGTGTCAGCTCTTATGTGCAGGGTCCTCTCTCCTGTAGAGTATCAGCTCTTATGTGCAGGGTCCTCTCTCCTGTACAGTGTCAGCTCTTATGTGCAGGGTACTCTGCAGAATATGTTGGTGATATACAAAGGATGTTATTATAAATATGCTGTAGTAACGTATATTGATAATAATCAAGGTAGAAAAATAATCCCACACAGTGCACTTCTGCAAGCGTTTAGAAAATATGTCCTCAGTAGAGACGGATAATCTGTATCCTATAAACAGTGCAATCAATCTATAATTGCCAAATCAGACACTTGCCATGTAATTTACATGATGTGCAAACAGATGACGCAAGAAGAATTCACTGCGTGTAGACCAAGTATTAATTAAAAACATCCTGCCAACCAAACCCTGGTGCAAGTGCTGGGAACGCTGCTTTATGCAGTAACTATATAGGTAAAAGAAGAAAAGGGTTACTCTAGGTTCGGGGAAGTGCCAAGCAAACAGCGAAAGAGAAGGGAAACCCTGTGTCTAAGGAAGGGGGAGATGGTGACCCCTGATCAACCCTACCGCTGGCCCCTGACTTCCCTCACCACTCTAGATATGTTCCGCACCATTGCGCTGAGCAGGATACCTGACCATGGCTGACCCTGAAATAGGCTGTAGATTGGGAACGGATGGGATGAGCACTTAGTCAACCCCACTAAGCTCTAAAGAAGACACAGGCAGAACACACAGGGAAAAGGAAATAAATAACTTATCTCCAGATGACTCAGGACAAGGAAATGCAACAACAACAACGTTTTTCCAGATGAATATGTGTCGCCCAGGGTTATGGGGTACTCGGACCTGGGCGGTGTATAACTGGGGAATGTCAGTTTGGTGGCCATTGCCGGTTCTGTGCCCTGGGTGTTTTTTAAAAATTTTATATTTACATGGGAGTTTGAATAAATGTTTACACGTGACGCCACTTGCGGGTTGCAGCTATGTAGATTGAGCCACTGCTGCACAGTTCTTTCTACTGGGGCTGGTGTTAGTGGCAGCCTGGATGTTAGGCCCCCCACAAGCAGGGCCGGGCCACAGAGGATAGGTGATGTAGATGGGTGCAGACAGAAGGTAGGCCACACAGGTGGTTGCAGTGTAACTGGTTCCTTTACTCACAGTAAGCTGGAAACTGGTCACCCAAGGTCGGCTGGTCTCAACCGCAGGTCCCCTTAGTCCCAGTGCCAGTTTAATGACCTGGTGGCTTCTTTCCCCTGCACCTGTCTTTGGTTGGTGGGTCCCCGTGGCTTGGAGCGGCAGAGGGTCCCCTCCTGGTAGTCTCTCAACGGTAGTGTGAACCAAGTGGGGTCGGAGTCTCTGGCCCTGGTTCCCAGTTCTTCCGTTGCTACTGTGTACCGAATTTCAAGGTCAGTGAAGTCCTTGATGGTCCCCTCACTGTGCAGATTTTATCAGGTCTGCTTGGAGCGTTTGCCTGACCTAGGATTCTGTACCCCGTCGGTGCTGTGGTTCTGGAAGTACTCCACCGTACTCCACCGACAACTACACGCCTGGGCACTCAGGTCACTGTCACACTCCTGTTAGTGCTTCTACTTGCTTCCTTCTTCACCGACTCACTTTGACTGTCTGACTGACCGTCCACTGTCTACCTCCCACCTGGTCGTCTAGTGGACTAGATCGGTTCCACCTCTAAGTGTCCATCCATAGGTCCAACCCTAGTCTGGTACCAGTCTATGAAGAATTTGGGGAAAAACAGGCCTTAACTGGAATGTCTGGTTGTTAACGGCACTGGTCTTTTGGGTCTCTGGGGGTAGGCCCTGCATCCTGGTGGGGATGCAGTACCTTGTAGCACCCTGATGGCTTCAGGAGCGCTAGAAATACAAGCCGACTGTTTGCACTGAAGACCTGTTAAAGCTATTAGACCTATCACCAGCACCAAATAAAGGAGAATGAGGGTATTAAAAGAAACAAAGTAAAGTGCAGGAGATTAACAGCTAAAAAGATGAGGAACTCTGCAGATAAAGTGATAAACCCCAAGCAGGGAAAAAGGGAAAGTCAAAGAGCAGCTTGTGTAGCCAAACACTGTGACCTTCTACAGCCTGAAACTACAGGAATGTCTGTCAAGTGTGACCCTCTTGTGACGAAAAGGATGTGACTAATTGAAGAAGCATAGGTGTAAAAAAAATGTTTAAATTAAAAAATCTAAGCCAAGTCCACATCCACAATTTCTATTGGATTAATTACTCTGGATACAGTACTCATGATGAACTGGTGGTTTATGTTGTGGTAGAACTCCTGTAACAACAGGGATCGGAGATCACTCGGATCTTGTTTTTTTTTTACCTAGTTGCAAATTTAGGAAACTTTATAATATATCTTATCCATCAGATATGCTTCTTTCTTCGCAATTGAGCTTCTTGTTCTCCCTCTGCCCCATAAACTCATTGTACAATAAACCAGTTTTGCTCATGAAAAGATGGACGCGCAGCTCACGCAGATTACAGCTGCCTTTGTGAAGGTTACAGAGAAGGTGGGATAAAGGAGGAGGCGAATGAGAGACTAAAGCCTGCTTTACACGTTACAATGTATCGTGCGATCGCACCCGCCCCCATTGTTTGTGCGGCACGGGCAATTTGTTGCCCGTGCCGCACAATGTTGTAACCCCCTTCCAAACGACCTCGCTGTGGGCGGCGAGCATCCACTTCCTGAAGGGGGAGGGACGTTCGGCGTCACAGCGATGTCACACAGCGGCCGGCCAATAGAAGCGGAGGGGCGGAGATGAGCGGGACGTAAACATCCCGCCCACCTCCTTTCTTCCGCATTGCCGGCGGCCGCAGGTAATCTGTGTTCGTCGTTCCCGGGGTGTCACACGGAGCGACGTGTGCTGCCCCGGGTACGATTAACAACAGGACTTTCGATTTTTAGAAAATGAGCGACGTGTCAGCGATGAACGAGAAGGTGAGTATTTCTGCTCGTTCATAGCTATCACACGCTACGATATCACTAACGATGCCAGATGTGCGTCACTTACGACGTGACCCCGCCGACATCTCGTTAGATATATCGTAGCGTGTAAAGCCCGCTTAAGAAAGACACATACAGATTTCTGGTGCTGCTTGCTAGTAAGTGTTTTATCTCACCCCTCAGAGCATTGCTAATTAGCGCCAGGAGGCCAGGAACAACTCATGTCTGTGTGCTGTGTATGGGAGACATCCTACCAGCTGGTTTCTACTCACTAGCTCAGAGACAACTGGAAATTTGAGAGAGTCTGTAGAGAGGGAAAATTCACGACACAAGTAATTTACAGCCCAAAAGAAATGTGAAAAGTCACCAGAAATGACAGACACAATTCATCTTTTCTGGATCTGCGATTGCTCAGATGTTTTGCACATTTATACATATATATATATATATATATATATATATATATATATATATATATATACCGTATATAAAAGAACTATGATAATTGTATCTCTGTGATGATTTTTTTTGCAAATGTGTGTTTTTTTTTGTCCTTTCTGTGCAGGGATATAGAATATAAAGAGTTGCAGTTGTCCTTGGAGCAGTTGACTGTGTCAAAAGCCACATTTCCCTGTCGGAGCTCCATGACTACCTCACAAGAGGCACGGAAGCCCACCAAGCTGAAAGCTGCAAAAGTCAAGACAAAGCAGGCGCGATCCAACCCTTATCCACAGGTAAATCTAGGCTTGCATCACCTAAGAAGTCCCAGAATAATGTTCTATGGGAATCTACGTTTGACCCAGTAGAATCGTGGATAACTTAAGTATTATGACCTTGATTTAGACACTTACTGTATATTAACTATTGGAGATATGGATATTGTATATTATTTAGGCAACATATTGTCATGCCTCGGATGTAATCTGGCAGCCTCCTGTGCTGTGGTCCGTTTCCTTCTCTGCTGAGTCAGTCACGGTCGCTTGTTGTCCTGGTTCTGAACACTTTTGTCTGTGTGTAGAGACTTTGTGTGTTCATTGCCTTTCTGCCAACAAGTGTTTCCTATGCGGCAGGTGTAACTATTTAAAGCTTCCCCGGGCTTCCATTTCCTGCTGGTGATATTTCTGAAATGAACCCTGCTTGGAACTTGCTTGGTTCGAGTGGTCATTTGAGTCATCCAGTTAGGGTTTTTTCAGTTTGCGCAGGGGTGTTTTTAGGGACTGCGCAGCTGGGACATCTACATCGGACGGGTTAGGTGTAGTAGTTTTAAATAAGACCATATTTTACATTTTTTACCACTTGTGAACTGTTGTGCGCATAACACATATAAGGAATTAAAGGTGTTGTAAGGTGGAAAAAAATAGTTATAAAAGGGAGATGAATAGCATAACAAATTTAGAAACCGCAAAACTCAGCTTCACTGACCCATTCCCAAGTCTACTAGTCTTCATTTTCTGGTCCCATCAAGGCTCACTGGAAATGGTAAAAAATGTGAGCTTAGCCAATCACTGGTTGATGCAGGTCCTCAGTAATTGGCTCTGTCGGCCTTTCCTCCCATTAGATAAAAAATAATTATAATAATAAAAGGGACAGTTCTTTATTATATTTTCATCTTTTTTTTTCCTTACAGCAATATGGTCCTTTCCATGGTGAGAAGTTGGACTGTGCCCAGTTTGGGAGTTGGAAAGGAAACTCAGCAATAAACTCCACAACTAACCAGGAACCGAATAGCCATACAGAAAATAGTGAACTCTTGTATACCCCGACCTACAGCCTGCCATTCCCTTACCACTACGGACACTTTTCAGTGGACTCTCACTTGTTAAGTACCAAGAAACAAGTCATGCCTTCCAGATTTGGTCAGTCTCAAGGCTCACCTTGTGAAGTCGCAAGATTTTTCTTTGGCACATTACAGACAGGCGGGGAATGTCACTGGCGTTACTCCAACTCGGTCGTGCCAAACTCTCCGCCAAAAACTGCTCACGATCAACCAAACCAGATGCGTCATAACATTTCTCAGAACTACGATGGTAAGTTCTTGTAAGCCTAAATATAGGAAAATTTACTAAAATGATTGTGCTGAAAAATGGACTAATGGAGTACACGGTGTGCCCAAATTTAATGAGGGTTTTTGATACCAACTGTGACGGGGTATGCGACAGAGCAGTAAGGGACGCCAGGCCAAGGAACAATCCAAGAAGATTTAATGAGGCAGGGAGCATAAAACATGCAATATTAAAATGGTTCTTTAGATTCCACACAAAGGAAATAGGTCCGGGGGCGCCAATGAGAATGCAAAAGTCCTCAATGTCCAATCGTCCATGTACGGGCGATAAGGAGCTGGCCTTAGCACAGGTCCTCACCCTTCACTCAACAAAGCATAACTCACGTGGCCGCGGATCTCCAGTCTGTAACAGTCCACACACACAGACCCCAGGATCCAGCCTCAGCTATAGATCCTAGTACGTCTCCAGCCGAGATCCAACTAACTGAACTAACATGTTCTTCTCTCCTAGGATCAGCCCCTTAGGTGGGCACACCTCCCCCTGGCCATTTGATGCATGAATGGACTTTAGACTGCTGGCTCTGTTCTGTTTACCAAGTTGTAGATTGGAGAAGTCCCATGCTGAGAAGAACAATATATATATGCAACCCCCACCAAATCAATGACAATAGCTACTGCTGAAGCCTGATTGCAATATGATACAGGCTGGGGGGAAGGTATGGTCACTTACATCCCAAGACATTTCAAAGTGTTCAGTAAGTACAACCAAAGGAAAGTTACATCACATCCTGACATAGTATTATAGCAAATACAGTGAGAAGCTAAAATACATCACATGGCATCTTATACAAAAATATGGGATGGAGAAAACTACATACATCATGACACCAACTATGACAAGTATCGACAGAAAACAAAAGTGTGCCTGAGAGAAGAACAAAACTTGATCGTAGCTGGCCTTTACCCCAAAACATAAAGGGTTGCAGAAGATAGTCATGCATCTTCACGCAATTTTCTCAAGAGGTTTTCAGATCTTAATACATGACAGACCTGAGGGCCATTGTTAGACCTCTGGCTGTTTTAGAAACTCATCAGTACCCTGCCATACGATTTCAGGAACACCAGGATTGGATGACAAATTAAGCCAAATTCATTCCTCAGTTTTACCTCTTAGATGCTACTGTCAGCATTGACCATAGCACCTCAGAGTTTAAACAACCAGGATTGGCGTTTTCTATAATCTTGACTTTTAGGGCGGCTTTGCACGTTGCGACATCGCACGTGCGATGTCGGTGGGGTCAAATCGAAAGTGACGCACATCTGGCGTCACTTTCGACATCGTACTGTGTAAATGCTAGATGATACGATGAACGAGCGCAAAAACGTCGTTATCGTATCATCGTTGCATTCACCGACATTTCCATAATGCCGGTGCCACGACAGGTACGATGTTGTTCCTCGTTCCTGTGGCAGCACACATCGCTGTGTATGAAGCCGCAGGAGCGAGGAACATCTCCTTACCTGCCGCCGGCGGCTATGCGGAAGGACGGAGGTGGGCGGGATGTTTACATCCTGCTCATCTCCGCCCCTCCGCCGCTATTGGCCGCCTGCCGTGTGACGTCGCTATGACGCCGCACAACCCGCCCCCTTAGGAAGGAGGCGGGTTGCCGGCCAGAGCGACGGTCGCAGGGCAGGTGAGTGCATTTGAAGCTGGCGTAGCGATAATTTTCGCTACGCCAGCTATCACACGATATCGTACCTGTGACGGGGGCGGGGACTATCGCGTGCGACATCGCAGCATCGGCTTGCGATGTCGCAACGTGCAAAGACCGCCTTAGAGTCCGGCATTGGCTGTAGAAACCACCCGGTGATGGTACCATGCCATAATATTACAGCAGTTCACAGAAAACATGGCGTGCTATTATGACATGAGCAAGAATTGAGCTGAGCTTCAAATGCCTATGAAAAAAATGAAAGTGTCCTACATTATTCTAATTACAGTGCCTTGTGAAAGTATTCGGCCCCTTTGAATTTTTCAACCTTTTCCCACATTTCAGGCTTTAAACATAAAGATAAAAATTTTAATGTTATGGCAAAGAATCTTATTTTAAACTTTTTTTGAGAAATAAATAACTGAAAATTGGGGCGTGCAATATTATTCATCCCCTTTAAGTTAATACTTTGTAGCGCCCCCTTTTGCTGCGATTACAGCTGCAGTCTCTTGGGGTATGTGTCTATCAGTTTTGCACATCAAGAGACTGAAATTCTTGCCCATTCTTAGTTTGCAAACAGCTGGAGCTGAGTGAGGTTGGATGGAGGCGTTTGTGAACAGCAGTTTTCTGCTCTTTCCACATATTCTCGATTGGATTCAGGTCTGGACTTTGACTTGGCCATTCTAACACCTGGATACGTTTATTTGTGAACCATTCCATTGTAGATTTTACTTTATGTTTTGGATCATTGTTTTGTTGGAAGAAAGCAGTGGAAAAATCCAGCTGGACTCCAAAGGGATAAATAAAAATGCTTCTTTATTTATATCAACTCGATTAAAAATATATATCCATTTCTCAAGTAAAGACACCGGCTTGTTCACACTGATGCATGGCAGATGTATACTACTATGCGTTTCGGCGGAACGCCTTCCTCAGGCCCTTTTGAAGGTAGTCCACTAGCAGCGCGCCCTCCTTATCCCAGAACACAGATGGCATCACCTTAGTGGCTGATTTTTGCACCCTGAACTTCTTTGGACAAGGAAAACCACTGTGCCTTCACTGTTTTCAGGGTCATACGAATAAATCCAGGTCTCATCCATAATGACCAGTCGATCCAGGAAGTTCTTATCAGTCCGGAAATGCTGACAAATGGACCGGGAAGTTTTCAATAGCATGCTTCTCTGATCTGTTGTCAAACATTTGGGGACCCACTTTGCAGATCACTTCCTTAAGTCCAAATGTTAATGGATAATGACAGAAACACGTTCACGGGAAATCCCCATGATGTCTGATATTGCTCTAGCTTAAATTTGTCGATTCTCCTGTATGAGGTTGTGCACAGCATCGACGATCGCCAAAACAACAATCACTCTCGGTCACCCAGGATGTTAATCATCATTGGTGCTGAAGTGGCCCGTTTTAAGTTTGGCAACCCAGTTCTTAACTGTGTCAACTGAATATAAAGTATCACACATAACGTCACATGGATCTTCTAAGCACAAGAGACACCCAAGATGCCAGGCCGAAGATGCCGGACGCAGGAATGAAGACTTCCCTTATCTAGCTGATGGTGGACCAATAAGCACATACTTTTACTCAAAACAAGTGCCAGGGTTAAGGATAATCAGAGAAGGCGGTCAGTGTCGGCTCCTCCTGAGTTGCAGTTTCCGTTGTATCAGTGTTCTTCATCATAGAGTCAGATGTGACGAAAACATTGACCCATGAAGGTTAATATTTGACTACAGCTACTTGAGTGTCCATCAAACAATCCCGGAGATAAAAGCAGCCTTTTTTCCTTAGATGAAAAAAAAAATACTCAATATCCATCAAACTCCTGAATTGTTATTATTACTTACCCAAACATTTCCCCATGTAATTACTGATGTGTGAAATGTAAATGTGGGCAGGCATTATGTCCCACAAAGCCACCGCCGCCGACGATTGTTGTGGTTTCTGCAGCTTGATGGATCAGTAAACTCCGAGAAGCAGATTAAATGGATTTAGCAAACAAAGATTGTTCTGATTAATATTTATGTTAAATGTTCATTTCCTTGACAGATTCCTTGGGTGTAAACATGTAGAGCTTATATCCCAGAAAGGACTCACGAGTTTCACACTAATGTGTTTTATTAGCTTGCACCGCACCCTTTATTAATTGATTTAGTCTCATTCACACTTTCCAACATTTTGTGTATACAGCTGCAATGCAAACCTATGTGTTTCAATGGTAACAGACTACAACAAGGCACTGTGTAGTCAGATAGGCCTCAATATCTTTCTAACATACATTTGATAGGAAACAAAACTGTAGGATCAGACTACACAAGGTTACACATCTTCACCATTTTTCATTAGAGGATACAATCCTCCCTAAACAGCAGCACAAGGAGGAATGTTCTCGATTTAGAGTCAGGGACTTGGCAAAAAAACATTACAATGACCTTGACCTCATTGCTTTTTTGTGGGACAAATTTGGAAGTCAATTTCAATACGGAACATATTTTGTTATGGATGTCAAGTCATTGGCAAATCATTTTGTTACTGTGACCGTGGACCTAAAAGGGTTGTCCACTTCTGCATATTCAACTTTGATGTGGTCTGTTGCCATATAAAAACCGAGAGGAGCTAAGAAAAAACCGATGAGTCCCAAACTCTCTGTCAGACTATCACAGTCATGGCGAACCTTTTACAGGCCGAGTGCCCAAACTGTAACCCTAAATCCATTTTTTTTCCCGAAGTGCCAACCAATCCTATTATGTAAATAATTGATTGTAACCTTACCTTTGCCGTCTTTTCTTCTCCTCAGCAGGGGGCATCACGCTCATGCGTGCTTACCACACCACATTGCAGCTGAGCCCCTGCCCTTTCCAGACACAGCAGTTGGATTGATCTTTCTGGAAAAAAAATTGCAGCATATTAGACAGAGATTTTAGCCTGGAATACAATCAGATTTCACCCTGTAACCACATCTACATTTCAAAGTCTGAACATCTTGAAATCCCAAAAAGACGTACGAGTGGCTCCCCTCCCCTTTCATTGTGTAGTTCTGTCCCCCCTTCCTGGGCCACTTCCTGGTAAACATGTCCCCCATCCTGATATATATTTCCTACATTTTGGTATATTTGTCCCCATCATGGCCCCATCCTGGTAAATGTACCCCATCCTGGTAAATGTACCCTATTCCTGGTAAATGTACCCCATCATTGTAAATGTATCCCATCCTGGCATGTTCCCCCATGCTGTTAAATTACCCCATCCTGGTAAATGTACCTCATCCAGGTATGTTCCCTTATCCTGGTAAATGTCCCCTTTCCTGGTAAATGTACCCCATCCTGATAAATGTCACCCTTCCTGCTAAATGTTCACCATCCTGGCATTTTTCCTCATCCTGGCATGTTCATGTTCCCCCTATCCTGGCATGTTTCCCCCCATTCTGGTAAATGTATCCCCCATACTGGTAAATGTACCCCTTCCTGGCATGTTCCCCTTCCTGCTAAATGTACCCCATCCTGGCATGTTTTCCCTCATCCTTGCAGTCATGTTTCCCCCATCCTTGCAGTCTTGTTTCCCCCCATCCTTGCAGTCATGTTTCCCCCCATCCTTGCAGCCATGTTTGCCCCATGCTCTCTTTGTTTGCCCCGTGCTCTCTTTGTTTACCCTGTGCTCTGTTTGTTTGCCCCGTGCTCTGTTTGTTTGCCCCGTGCTCTGTTTGTTTGCCCCGTGCTCTGTTTGTTTGCCCCGTGCTCTGTTTGTTTGCCCCATGCTCTGTTTGTTTGCCCCATGCTCTGTTTGTTTGCCCCGTGCTCTGTTTGTTTGCCCCTTTTTTTCCCCTTGCTCTGTTTGTATGCCCTGTGCTCTGTTTGTTTTCCCCGTGCTCTGTTTGCTCCGTGCTCTGTATGCCCCGTGCTCTCCATGTTGGCCCCGTGCTCTGTTTGCCCCGTGCTCTGTTTGCCCCGTGCTCTGTTTGCCCCGTGCTCTGTTTGTATGCCCCGTGCTCTGTTTGCCCCGTGCTCTGTTTATATGCCCCGTGCTCTGTATGCCCCATGCTCTGTCTGTTTGCCCCGTGCTCTGTATGCCCTGTGCTCTGTATGCCCCGTGCTCGGTTTGCCCCGTGCTCTGTTTGCCCCGTCCTCTGTCTGTTTGCCCCGTGCTCTGTATGCCCCGTGCTCTGTATGCCCCGTGCTTTGTTTGCCCCGTGCTCTGTTTGCCCCGTGCTCTGTTTGCCCCGTGCTCTGTTTATATGCCCCGTGCTCTGTATGCCCTGTGCTCTGTATGCCCCATGCTCTGTCTGTATGCCCCGTGCTCCCATGTTTGCCCCGTGCTCTGTTTATATGCCCTGTGCTCTGTATGCCCCGTGCTCTGTCTGTTTGCCCCGTGCTCTGTTTGCCACGTCCTCTGTCTGTTTGCCCCGTGCTCTGTATGCCCCGTGCTCTGTATGCCCCGTGCTCTGTTTGCCCCGTGCTCTGTTTGCCCCGTGCTCTATCTGTTTCCCCCGTGCTCTGTCTGTTTCCCCCGTGCTCTGTATGCCCCGTGCTCTGTATGCCCCGTGCTCTGTATGTCCCGTACTCTGTTTGCCCCGTGCTCTGTTTGCCCTGTGCTCTGTATGCCCCGTGCTCCCATGTATGCCCCGTGCTCCCATGTTTGCCCCGTGCTCCCATGTTTGCCCCGTGCTCCCATGTATGCCCCATGCTCTGTATGCCCCGTGCTCCCATGTTTGCCCTGTGCTCCCATATATGCCTCGTGCTCTGTATGCCCTGTGCTCCCATGTTTGCCCCGTGCTGGCGCTGTCCCCCGTCCCCCCACACCTTGGCACAGCCGCACACAGCTTAAAAATAAAAAAACTCACCTTCTAGCACCTGCTCCACCGCGCAGCCACAAGACGCCGGCGCGGCCTACTGACGCTCCTCCGTCTCCTAGGCAACAGGCTGCGGCCCAGGAGAGGAGGCGTGTCAGAGGGAGGAAAAATGTCTCCTCTGCTAAACACCACTTTGAACTGCTGGCGCGATCACATCGGCAGTTCAAAGTGGCTCAGTGTGGCGACAGTGCGCGTGCCAGCAGAAAGGGCTCTGCGTGCCCAGTCTGGCACGCGTGCCATAGGTTCGCCATCACTGGACTATCAGAATGAGCTGGAAACTAATCAGCACCCCACCTGGGCAACAGATCCAAAGTAGAAGTAAAAAGTCCCAGCACTCATCAACTCAGCTTGTACAATATATACCTTTATTTTCACATCTGAATTTATTAGCCCTCCCAAGGCTGTTGAAAACCTTGGGGAGGCTGAAACGTTCAATTGTGAGTTGCAATAAAGGCATATACAAGCTCAATTGGCGAGTGCCAGAACTCGTTACTTCTACATCAGAATGAACTCACTGAAGGATTCTCGTTAACTCTTTCTGCAGCCAGCATTAAAAAATGCAAAACTTTCAATGAATAACCAGTTGCAAAAATCACTTTTAGCCCCAAATATACACATTTAATTAAGAAATAAAAAAAATGTCCCGATTCATAGTTGACATTGGAAGAAAAAAAGGGTTAAATTTCAACACTGATGCTTTGTCTTATATATTTGGAACATGAGCCATTGCCACAGATATCTTTCATGCAGCAGCCTACTCCGCTTTCCCCATTGTAAGAGATGAATTCTGACCCAAGTGTTCATATCTATGGGGAGTAGAGAGAAATGGTTGTTGGCCGAAGAACTTTTGGTCAGTAGTTATTTAAGGTACCAATATTAACCACAGCTATATCTTGGCTAGTGGCTGTACATATAAGGTGGTCACCTGCCTAACACTTTGTTGGACCATGAACGGCATGGATTGGCCATTAATTTAATTGGTCGTCCTATGGTTAAGTACAGAATGTAGTCTAAGACATGGTTTACCATAGTGGTAACAGTGGACCACCTAGGGATGAGAGAAGCAATCAAGCACAAGCTTTAATACTGGTTGACAATCGCTTTAACGTCCATATTCACTTTTTGTATCTGATGCTTCGCTCATATTCCTCAACTAACTTTTTGTTTTTTCTCTTCTCAAAAATTCCACCAGCATCGAAAAGGTACATGACAGTGGACAACACGTCCGATGGGTACACAGGATGCTCCTCAACGTCATCGAGATCCAACATTCGGTACAAAGATGAGCACTATGGTTCAACAATGAAGGGCAGCAAACTGGAAAACAGAGGAACCCCAACCTATCACACAGTGAAAGAGGAGAACAAGATGGACTTTGATAGGTATCAGCATGAGAAGATGACTGTAAACGAGAAGCACTTTTCAGACTCCTTAAACAGTTCTTTTTTGCCAAAGTCAGAATGTCTTCATGCCAAGACTGTAGGACAATTAAACCATCTGCTCCCAAGGCCAATGGTCTATGAGCAGACACGAAGGATCTGTATGAAGGAGCCCAGATACGGGCACGTCAATTTGCGTCCAACAGGTTATCATGAACTGGAGAACTCTGATCGAACGGCTGCAAAATTTCCTCACCACAACCCCGAACATGAGCACTTCAAGCCCCGTGGCCAGGTTCCCTACGTTCCTCTAAATTACCATCATGTGTTGTCCAAACACGGACCTTCATCATGCACAGAACGAGAACATGGGACGGAAAACTATGGCTATTCCTCAGAGGAAGCGAACTCGTACATCTACAAAAACCAAAGTCCTTCATCGATTTCCTCTCCCGAAAGCCAACGCGAAGCTGCACTTCCCCATTATATTGGGACTTCGGTCATAATAACCAACGGAAGGTGACAATGGACAATTGGGGTTTTTTTTGACTCGACTATCGAAACTGGAATTATTTTGCACAGAAGCATGAGAAAGTCCTGGTGACCAGTACTTACCAAGAGGAGCTCAAGGTCGTGAAAGGACAAACCACCGCGTGTTCTCTTGGCAAAGTCGTATGTAACAGATCCTAAAAGGTCAGAATTATACAACCGGCTTCAGAGCAGCATTGTTACAGATTAATCTCTGGTGTAGACTGCGCCATTTGAGAAGTAATGTGCCAGATCATATTTTCCTCTTCTCCACCGCTCCATGAATAAAAAAAAAAGGGCAGTGGCCGAGACGCACAGTTTCAAATTTAATTATATGAAGGAAACTTTTTTTCCCCCCCTCCTCAAACAACCCAGTTTCTTTAATCCTCTATACCAGAGAGTGAATTTGAGTGCATGACGTGACAGATACATTGGGATAAATTTGGGGCAGTTGACGTTTTTTTTTCCTTTTTAAATTATTGCAAAATGAATGAATTTGGGAGATCCAAAGCTATAAAGCATATTAGGCAATAATCCAAATTAAGTCAGAATTTTTTAAGTTCTTTCCAAAATAGATGTCATAGGAAAACGTAGGGATGTACAACCTTAAATACGGTAATACCGGCCAAAACATTTTTTAATAATTTTTTTTTTATTTTTTTTTTAAAGCCAGACAGCAGGGAATTTGTCTGTTCTCTTTTGTAATAACAATTTTTCTTGGCAGGAAATAAAATACAAGTACCAAAGACATTATTCTAGGGACAGATCTCCTCTGTGGCTTTAAACCCCATCGACTTACAGAACATTTTAGAAATCTGAACAGGGTAGACATGACCTAAACCGGGGCGATGATGTATTGGGACTATGAAGGGCTGACTATGCAGCTATTAATGTGCAACCTTTTAATAATAAAATAATAATAGTCTTTGTGTATATTAATAATAAACCAAAGTCAAAGAATTACGTCTGTGTTCTGGTTTTTCTATGTTTTATAAATTAATATGATGGAGTATTTTTTTTTTCTTTATTTATTTTTTATTTATTTTTTTAAATACAGCATATATGGGATTTGGGAGGTGCTGGAGTATTAAATATCCTGGAGTATTGGAAAGTCCTCCTGAATAACATGAAAACTTAACTCAAATTTTAAAACTATAGCTAAAACCATGAAAATAAAATATTTTAATTTTAAATACATATTTTACTTAATTTTAAATACTTTAATTTTAAATAATTTTAATATTTTTGGAGTATTTTTGGATGTTTTTTTCCCATAATTTTCTTCACCATCAATATGATAAAAAGTATTCATTTTTTTTCACCAAACAACATTGATTAAAGGCCGCAATACACATTAACCTAAATATCAATGGGATTGGGTGATACTCTAATGTGTATCGGGGTCCCCCCATAGAAATTGTTGAATTTTCAAAAGCTGATATTTTGTTACTTGCAAGATAAACCAAACCCATAGGAGTCTGTGCCCAGTATTTCTGTATAGGAGGAGACAGCTGTCAGCTAGACGATAGATCACGTTTCAGTTTTGCCGGGGTCACTTGCAGAGGTAACCTCAGTATCCTTAAAGTAGGATTATAATGAAAGTAATCACATTTTTTAGAAAGCTGGAGGCAGGTAACACTAAATGACACCACTGACAATAGGTGATAGTTGCAGCTTCTTCTCCCTCCTTCCCCTACCTGCACTGTAAGTATAGAGCATGCCCACAATGCTCTTCCATCAATATTCTGCTTAGTTTTTGGCTTTTGATCATAAATTACAGGTTTGTTCTAGAAACTTGAGCTGTTTTTTCAGATTTTATGATTTGATTAAAGTCCTTCATATACATGTAAATGAAATATTGGTGTGATTAGCTGATGTTTATAGAGGCCTTCCAACTCTCCCCCAACAGATACCGTTGGATTTCCAGTTACCAATTCTTTGTTTTCTGGAAGATAGGTCAATGCCAGAGGAGTGTGGCATCAGCTCTTTTATAAAGACCACAAGTGGTGTATGTGGAAGTTAGAGGAGATAGTTGACAACTGAATGATAATGGTATCCTGGAATAGGGCTTGGGCTACTCTTTCAGCATCATCAACTTTTATTGCTGTAGCTTCCCCGCTTCCATATCCACACTAGGTACGGGGAAGTACCAAGCGAACGGCAAAAGGAAACCCTGTGTCTAGGGAAGGGGGAGATGGTGACCCCTGACCAAGCTTACTGCTGGGCCCTGGGTTCCCGTATAATAGTGTGACTAGTGCCCTACTGCCCCCTTCATTATGGTGACTAATGGAACTGCATTGTATTTGTATGTGTAAACTGAATTGTATTGAAATTTATTAATGTACGATATTTATCCTGTGTAATATGGTTGGCTGCCACCAGGTGTCATGGGTCCCGGGTCCCTTAGAGAAAAATGATGGATAGGGAGTGACAGCACAGCAGGGGTTAAGTGAGAGGGTGGATCACCACCACAGGAAGAGATATAGGAAAAGGCAGCTTCTTATGTCAGTCAGATACGGAAATGCAGAGATAGTGTGAAGAAAGAAGAGAGGACAAGGAGGGTCAGAAGAAGCGGAGTGGAGAGAATAGGGTGGAGGTGGCATAGACAAGACAGAAAAGAAAAGAAAGAAGAGAGAAGCATAGATATTCCAAGAGGGCTCGTCTACAGTGGAGTGTAAGTCCAGTGAAGTCATGGAGATGTAAAAGGAGAACTTGGGTGCCGCTACCTTAGGCTGGCACCTGCTATTACTTCAGGGAACGCAGTTGCAGAGGGAGGGCATCAAGAGAGTCCATCCGTCTAGCGCGCCAGGCTGCACGATCTGCACGATCCGTCACCATGTTGAGGGAGTGGGTCCAAAACAGAAAGATAAGTTGCCCCACTATGCCCAGCCATCCCTGTAGAGCTGAGCCACTTACAGAAGGATGATGATGATGTCGTCTCTGTGCTAAGAAAGTGGAACACAACAAACAACTGTCAAACGTTTTTGTAGTAAAGTGTTGAAAGTTTTACCTGATGGTTGTCTCCTTACTGAGCGCATGCGGCATGAGGCCGCTAGAAGTGAACGGGAGCTGGGAGCTGAAGATACAGAAGCGCAGCAGTTAGCAGGTACCACCTCCACACCACCTACCACCCAAACCACTATGCCCCCGTGTCTGTACTGTGCCAGAGTGGATTGAGGACCGCCATGACCCTCGCCCACGACTGCCTCTCCCTGGCACTTTACACCCTCGCTGCCCTAGATACGTTCCTCAGCTATGTGCCGAGTCGGATACTTGACCCTAGGGTGACCCTGATCTGGATGGGATAAGATCTTTGTCAACTCCACTGGGCACTATAGGACACAGGGAAAACAAACTAGGGAAGACCGCAAACAACTTATCTCTAGTTGTCTCTGGTAGAGATGCTGCCACAACCACCAAGATTCTCCAGATGTATGCAAGCCGCCTGCTTGCACTGAAGACCTGATAAAGATATATCCAATAGCACCAGCACCGAGTAGTAGGAAGTGAAGGTATATATAGACAAGAAAAGTACTGATGAACAGCAGCAAACAGGCTGAACAATGCCACAGGGTCCTAAAGGGAAAAGGTTGAAAACCAAGCAGTAATGATAGAAGCTCAGGGAGCAGTTTGTGCAGCCAAATGTTGTGACCTTCTATAGTCGGACACCACAGGACTGTCTGTAACTCGTCACACACCAGTGACACTCTTGCGGTAAGCCCGTGAGAATTAAGTGTTGTGCAATGACTAGTCAAGCATATGTAAATCCAAACTGATTGTGCACAGCTCCTGATGCCTACCTCTCCCATGCTGGTATCAGTGATGGTAAAAATCTTTGCCATCATTTATTATTGCTGCCAAGAGCGACTAGCTAACAGAGAGTAGTAGAATAGGGTGTCCAAGCCGCGCCAATGACTAGCCGATCATGAAGATTGTAGATTAATGTTGCTTTTATTCAATGCACAGGTCAACGCGTTTCGGGAGACACAGCTCCCTTCCTCAGGACAGACGATCACGGGCATCTCGCTCCACGTCTGTCACCAGACGTGGAGACATGGTGACAGACGTGGAGCGAGACGCCCGTGATCGTCTGTCCTGAGGAAGGGAGCTGTGTCTCCCGAAACGCGTTGACCTGTGCATTGAATAAAAGCAACATTAATCTACAATCTTCATGATCGGCTAGTCATTGGTGCGGCTTGGACACCCTATTCTACTACTCTCTGTTATCTGCCATTTTGGGGACCGCTGCCGTGGCTTGGAGTAACTTACATGCTGTTATAGGAGTTGTGACTTTCACAACCCCTATAGGTGAGTTATACCACCCCTCTTCATCCCCCCCTTGCTACCAGGGTAAGACCCTATTGCGCTTCTTTTTCCACAGTTTATCTCCTGTCTGTTTCAAGAGCGACTAGCTGGCACACTGAATTCTCCGGGGCTTACAACAAGATAACAGGAAAAGCTACAGCAATAAAAGTTACTGATCCTGAAAGGGCTGGCCAAGCCCTATTCCAGGATACCATTAGCTTTGTACTACAAATTAACCTGACAGATTCCCTTTAACACTAAATAGCTTTTCAACTTTGCTGTGTACAGTACTTCGGGGGTTGGTTGCAGAGGTAATCACATTATCACAAAATAGGATACTCCCTGCACAGTAGTTACACAGTACACAGTTACACAGTAGTTACACATGCCCACAATACTTGACCATTTATGATATGTTTAGTTTTTTGGCTTATAATCTCAAAATTCTGATCTGTCATAGAATGCTTGAGCTAGTGTATCAGACTTTATGAATTATAGGGTGGCAAATTAAAAGAATATTATTGCCTAATGGAAGTACTGGTTAATGGTCAGATTATTACATATCATATTCAGTAATTTGGTGTATTAGGAAAAACTAAGAAACTACCATTACAGCTTTCCTAGGATGTTGAGTGTCATATTTGCTTTACCTATTATATTAAAGCATATGGACATTGTCTGGGACTGTTTAGGACTGTTTACCTTGTACAGCCGCTATATTTCACAGAATCAAGTGGACTCCAGAAGAAGTTAACAATGAATCCCTCTCTTCTGCTCACCTGCTCTAACCTGATTGAAGACCACCTCCAAGTTGAGAGTTCAAGAAAAGAGGAATAAGAGTTATAGACTGTCATAAGGAGATTATTGCAGGCATTGCCAAATATCATGGTGGCGTCAAGATCTGTGGAAAGTACAGATTCTGTCACTTCTCTGTTGTCTGTGATCATTGCAGTGAGATTCGGACATCGAACCACTGACTTCTTGTTCATAGGCAGGCTAGCAAGAGCTAATCTCTGCAGAGCTGCTTGTTAAGGCCGCTTTACACGCTGCGATCTCGCTTTCCCGCCCCCATCGTTTGTGCATTATGGGCAAATCGCTGCCCGCACAAAATCGCGCGGACCCGTCACACTACTTACCTGCCTAGCGACGTTGCTGTGACCGGTGAACCGTCTCCTTTCTAAGGGGGCGGTTCGTTCGGTGTCACAGCGACGTCACTAAGCAGGCGCCCAATAGAAGCAGAGGGGCGGAGATGAGCGGGACGAACATCCCGCCCACCTCCTTCCTTCCGCATTGCCAGCGGCCGCAGGTAAGGTGAGGTTCCTCGTTCCTGCGGTGTCACACATAGCAATGTGTGCTGCCGCAGGAACGACAAACAACATCGTACCTGCAGCAGCAACGATCATTGGGAATAGGGGGTATGTCAACGATTAGCGATTTTACACGTGTTTGCAACAATTTTCGATCGCACGTAGTTGTCACACGCAACAACATCGCTAAAGCGGCCGGATGTGCGTCACAAATTCCATGAGCCCAACGACATCGCTTTAGCAATGTCGCAGCGTGTAACGCGGCCTTTAGTCTCCTTTGATCACATGCTATGGGAGAGCGAGTCATATTTGCTCCCTTCCTATATATGCTGGCTGGACTATTCCATTAATGCCAGCTATAGCTTCTCTATACTGGTCTGGTGAGGTATTGTGATCCAGACTTACATGTGGTTGTTGTGCATTATTGCTGTAAGTAGTTGTGATGTTAACAATTGTTGTCTTTTTGTTGCTACCTTCCTGGTCTTGTTTTTCTTCTTAGTTTATTACTGTTTGCAACTGAGTTTGCAGTATACCTGAGTTTTGATTTTCTCCTCTCTGTCTTATTCTGTTTTACCATCATACTCCTGCCCCTTCCTTCCCTGCCGGGGAGGAGGGGAGGTAACTGATTAGATCTGGTCAGTAGAATAGCCAGACACGAGAGTCAGGCATCTCCACCATTAGGGGTAACCCTGAGGTTAGAGATTGCCTAGGCATGAAGAACAGCATAGAAGCCCCCTGTCCCTCACTATCCTGTGACTCAGACTCATTGATGGATTAACTGGTCGCTCAATCTGCTATGTACAGTGATGCATAGAGGCTGTAGAATGTAAACTATGCAAATTGTTTAATGAAACCCAATAGCAAATATTTTTTTGCCAAAAATATATGCATTTAAGTTAAAAAAAAAACGCCAATAGAAGGAAATCCAATATCGCTGCTCTTATATATTGGTCTATTGGAGCGCAACATTTAAAGAAACAGAGTCCTATTTGGCAGACGAGACGCCCACCCACAGAAGTCAATTCTGACTAAATTACAATTTGTACCGTCTTTCATTTTTCTTTACGCAGGAATGTGACCTTTATTCATGTAAATGAGCCGGACCTGGATGGAAACTACTTAGGTATTTAGCTAATTAACAAGTCATGTATTAACAGATCACTTTCACGTGGAAGGTACAATGGCTAACACAACCCAACTGCACATATAGATGTCGCAGAGCTGGATGCAATTTAACATTTTATATCAATTTGACTTATTTGGGATTTTAAGGTTTGCTCAGAGGAGTAACATTGGCCAAATTTGCCTAAAAAACGATAGGAAACATCTGATCCAAAACAGTGCTGAAGATCGGTCATTTTTTTTCAGTCTGAATGAGTCCGCAGGCTATGTGCCCACGTTGCGTTTTTACATGCGTTTCCGCAGCGTTTTCATGCCATAATGCATGCGTTTTGATTTCCAAGCAAAGTCTATGAATAAATAGGGATTTCTTGTGCGCACTTTGCTGTTCAAAACGCTGCTTTTAATTTGCATATTTTTGGGCAAAAACTCAGCGTTTAAAGAAGCAGCATGTCAATTGTTTTTGCCATTTGAGCTGCGTTTTGAGTCAATGAGAAGATGCAAAACGCATTCTGCATCAAAATCCCAGCGTTTTACATGCTTTTTTGATGCAGAAAACAAGCGTTTTTGACAATTTAATTGCATGCGTTTTTGACATTATATTAAAGGCATGATATGTCCCTTTACACACACACAAGTCCGACAATTCAAATTAAGAATAACATCAATTTAACGTTATTTTATACATAAATATTAACAAACATTTATCATTTTAATATAATCAGCTATTTTGTTTATGATTATAATCTTGATATTTGTTATCATTTTTTTCCCATTTTTTCATAGTGTTTGAATGTTAAAACTTTATTTAGCAGTGTATTTGTCATCAAAACGCATCTGACTTTAAGCAATGAAAAAGCATGTAAATCGCGGTAAAAACGCGGCCAAAACGCGGCAAAAACGCAAGCGTATTTATAGCGTTTATGTGGTCAAAAGCAACTGTGGCAAATACCATTTCTGCCAAAGGATGCGTTTAGAACTGCAACTACCTCGACGCAACGTGGGCACATAGCATAAGAGAAAATCAGAGAAATCTACAAGTCTATATGCAAATGAGTGTACCGCCCCACGCTCGGATCCGGGCTCGTTGGTGGGTGGCTCGAGCGTCTCCGGCCTGGGGGGTCATTTCGCTCTGAAAGGGTGCTGGCGCTACTTAGGGGGGTGGTAGGTTGGTGTACGGCTGAAGCCGTGTTTAAGTTCGTGATGCCACCCATGGGACGTGGTGAAGGTGTAGACACCACCGCGGCAGTTACAGGGCACCTGGCGGAGATGGTTATGGAGCAAGATGTTAACCCCTCCGTGGGCAGGGATGATGGCCCCGGGTCCCGTTGGGGAGAGTAGCCGGACGATGCAGGGCGGCGCGCTGCCAGATGGCACTGTTGTACTCATAGTTATTGACACACACAAGTCTCTGGTAAACAAAGTTGATGGTAGTCGGGGGCCCGCAGCCGGCTGCTTCTGGTCCCCCACCGGTTCGGTGGTCTTTGTCTTTCTCCTGCACCATGTAGTGTATGTGTAGACTGCCTGTGCTTCAGCAACGGGAGTCTACTCCCCGGCTTTGTGTATGTCGGAGGAGCCCGTGTGCTCGCAGACGCTGGCCCATGGGATCTCTCTGCCTGTGCGGTGACTTTCTATCCCCCTCGGTGGGCTGTTGTCTTCAGTCGGGACTTGGGTGGGAAAGGACCTATAGTCCAGACCGCAATCAGTAGATTTGACTCAGTCCAGTGGCTTCTGGACCTCGTTCAGGGTCTGAGTATCCCCCTTGTGCTCCGGTTTCCGAGTTGGTTCCCCGGGTTGGTACCGGCGGGCCACTATCCTGTCCCTGTTCACCACGGTTCCACCGAGCCGTCTTCCCGGCTCCTGCAGGCTAGGTCACCGTCTGCTTCCTAGCCGAGGTACCAGGGCTACGACCCTGGCACCTGTCAGTTTCCGCTGCAGACCTGTCACCACAGGCCTGCTGCACTTCACTCCAAACTCCCTCCTAACTCCTCACTGAACTCTCTGACTTCTCACTGTTTCTCCTGCCTCAGGCCCTCTGGACCCCTCGGTGGGTGTTGCCAACTGCCTGGCTCCGCCCCCTGGTGTGTCCATCACGCACTGAGGGAGGTGACTAGGTTTTAAAAGGTTGGCTGATGTTACCTTTTTGGGGGACAGGTGTTGTGCGGGGCGCTATCTGTGACTACCTGGCTAGTCCAGGGTGTTACAGAGGCATTAAGTGCTGTGGGCGTGATGAAGCACTTAACGAAGTTCTCTATGTTAACTAAAGTGTCTGTGACATCAGACACCAGCCAGGAAATCTTGCGCCTGCGCAGGTCATTGCCCTCCTCGCTCCTACGTAGTAATGTGCACTGCTGATTTTTGGATGGAGGATGTGAAGGAAGAAGACATGAAACGCTGCGATAATTGGTTTTGGTACATCCACCTTGTCTTTTTGTGGGTGTACAGCCTGGCTGGGTGGCGCAAGCCAGTGCATCTTACTGCATAGGCGAGAGGAGAGCGGTAAACTGTGACGGTGCCACATGTCACAGAAACATAGAGACGGAGGTGCTAAGGATGGGAATATAAATAAGAGGTGCAGCTTTCTTAAAGGGGTTGTCCAGCATTCGGATAACCCCTTCTCATTCCCTATTAAAATAAAAAAAGGTTATACTCACCTCATGTGCCTGTGCCATTGCAGCAGTGGTGACACTCACTGTTACGGTTGCTGCGAGCACTGGAGACTAAGTCCAGATTTCTTGCTACTGCACATGTGCGAGCACTGGAGACTAAGTCCAGATTTCTTGCTACTGCACATGTGCGAGCGCTGGAGACTAAGTCCAGATTTCTTGCTACTGCACATGTGCGAGCGCTGGAGACTAAGTCCAGATTTCTTGCTACTGCACATGTGCGAGCGCCGGAGACTAAGTCCAATCTTGGAGCCATTGCACATGTGCGGGTGACATCATCGCTGACACGAGGTCACATGTCTCTGACACCTTCTATGCCGATTGGTCGCTGGTCATGTGCTTGTGACGTCTTGCTCGGTGATAGGCCAGCATGACGTCACTCCTGTCGTTCTGGCAGCGGATTGGCTCTGGTGTCCTCCATCTTGGATGAGGCACAGAGTCTATATAAGACCCTGACACACGCCGCATGGTGCTCAGTCCTCTTGGTTCATGCATATGAGTAGACGCTCTGTGCGCGTTCCTCTAGGCATTCCTCTGTCTATGCTAGGTGAGCGCTACCGGCAGGGTAGCGTTCTTATACCTTACAGCTTCGGCTGCTGTCCGTATCCTTACCTCTTAGGGGAGCGGACATAGGCAGGTGCCTGAGGCACATGGTCTGGCTGGGCCTTGTGATTCTACTCGTAGGTGGACGTTGCCGTTAGGGTAACGTTCCTTATACTGCGTCTGGCAGTTGTTCGTATCCTCGCACACTAGGGGAGCGAACAGAGGTAGGAGCTTTGTGCGGCTTACGCTGCTGTTCGTCTCTTTTGCACCACTAGAAGAGCGGACCTAGGCAGGTGCCATATCTAGTGGTTCGTGTCCTCGCACACTAGTGGAGCGAACGCAGGTAGGAGCTTTGTGCGGCTTAAGCTGCTGTTCGTCTCTTTTGCACCACTAGAAGAGCGGACCTAGGTAGGTGCCATTTCGCACACATTGCCTTTGTCTCTGTGATTATTAACAGAGATCATTCCACACACCCTCCAAGTAAGGGAGGAATTGCTTTACTTACTTATTATATCCTTCTGTGAGTTAACAGAGGTATTGCACTCTGCCATAGTCTGCAGCAAAGTCTTTGCACGGTGGACCCTGACTGTCTGATACTCCTTTCAGTTATTATCAGACAGCCCCCCGTAACACTCACGTTCCTGGGGCTTGTGACATCATGCAAGCTCCACATACAATTACTACTGGCTTCCGTCTCCGAGATTTTGAATGTATAAGTGATCAACAGGAAGCAAGAGCTGAGGCTGCCAGGGAGAGGGAAGGCGGCGGTGAGTGGCCTCGGGGGCTCACTTTATGTCACAACTTCACGTGAGCCCCGGAACACGAGAGCTAGCACTGCTGGAATGGCGCAGGCACAGGAGGTGAGTATAGGCTTTTTTATTTTAATAATAGGGAATAAGAAGGAGTTGTCCTAATACTGGACAGCCCCTTTAAGGGCATAACAAAGCACTTAATGCCTCACATGCACACTACTAAACTTGTCCATGGCTCTGGATTCTTGGATTTATGAATATAAGGTACCAATGTGTTTATCTTGGACTGACATATATGCACTGATAGATACCACTGCCCTGAACATTTTATGGGTTCATTGCACATTGAAGGACCAGCGTTCTACTGGGGATTTCTCACAGCCCATCACACCTGACAAATGATCAATGATTGCTATATGCACCACTTAAGCCAAGAATTACAACCTAAGGATGTTTTCACGCCGGTGCCCATCCTTACCCCAGACACCGGTGAATATATTTCATGGCTTTGTGCTCCGTGCAAACATTATAATCTAATCCAGTGTTTGTCAGGACATGGCCACACCTTTCTAAAAGTAAGAGGAAGCCTTCAATAATTACTTTCCAAAAATACAACTTACTACACATTTCATGTCTTAACACCAGAAGTCCCAGAGAGGGGTCATTTAACATTTTTACCATTGGAACCCTATGGAGCTCGAAATTCCTGGGACTTCTAGTGTTAAAAGGGTTGTCCACTTTTGGAGATTTTTTTTTTTAATTAAAGGCATGTATTTTAGGCAAATAATTTTTGCAAATGGGCTTAAGCAAAATATTTGCAGTTGGGCTTTCACAAGCTCTTTGTTTCCCCATGTACTCAACTTTGATGTGGTCAGTGGTCATAAATCAACTAAGAGGAGCTCAGAAAAACACATAAAAAATTTACAAACACAACTGCAAGAAAGAGCTTACTAATACATCCTCAATGAACTCAATCTGGAGCCAGCAATAGAGCAGCGCAGAGGCAATTGAGGGCAAGCGGTGCAAATTTTTTAATGGAATCCAATTCCATAAATGTTTTTTTTTTTACTTTAATTTAGGTAAAGAAAGAAATTTGTCCTCAAAGATGGACAACCTAAATGTTCCAGAGATGGCCATAGACAGTGGAGGGTCCCAATGCCAGATCTGTATGTGGCCTCCTTACGCTGGGTCCAGGCGATTTAGGTTTCTAGCAAATAACTACTACGTAAATTTCCCAGTGGATTGTGAAAGTGGAAATATTGCATCAGATACATAGACCCAGGACAATTTCAGGTCGTTAAATGAGCGTTGATCGATTATATACAAGTAGTTTGGCGCTGGTTTATTCTCATGCATATTCACATATTTGTAGACTGTTGGCTCCTGAGGTACAGTAAATACAACACCAGTTTCATGTATAACATCTTAGGAACACTATGTCTCTGGAATGAGTGGCCTACTCTTTGCTTCCATTTATCTCATTATTTCTCCTCGGCGTATTACTTTTCAGTATTGCGTCATTGTGTAGAAGGATTTTGTAGCTACAATTTCTTAGCCTGAAAAGTGGATAAGCTATCGAAGGGTGATGGATGCCTGAAAATATGAAAACTCTAAAAGTGGATGGTTCACGTCATGTTCCAAGATGACTCTGTTCCAAAGGTGTTTGGTTCTTTTGTGAGTTCAACGACTATGTTTACTTATCTACAAGACATTTATTGTTTAAGGTTTTGGACTTACTCATGGCCATCATAAGTACAAGAACTTTAAAGAGGTTGTCCACTACTTCAACATTGATGGCTTATCCTTAGGGGTACTATGCACGTTGCGACATCGCTAGCCGATGGTAGCAATGCCGAGCGCAATAGTACCCACCCCCGTCGCACATGCGGTATCTTGTGATAGCTGCCGTAGCGAACATTATCGCTACGGCAGCTTCACACACACTTACCTGTCCTGCGACGTCGCTCTGGCCGGCGACCCGCCTCCTTCCTAAGGGGGCGGGTCGTGCGGCATCACAGAGACGTCACGCGGCAGGCAGCCAACAGAAGCGGAGGGGCAGAGATGAGCGGGACGTAAACATCCCGCACACCTCCTTCCTTCCGCATAGCCGGTGGAGTCAGGTAAGGAGACGTTCCTCGCTCCTGCGGCTTCATACACAGCGATGTGTGCTGCCGCAGGAACGAGGAATAACATCGTACCTGTCGCTGCAGCGAAATTATGAAAATGACCGACACTACACAGATCACCGATTTACGACGCTTTTGCGATTGTTTATCGGTGCATCTAGGCTTTACACGTTGCGACGTCGTTACTGGCGCCGGATGTGCGTCACTTTCTATTTGACCCCGACGACATCGCAGTAGCGATGTCGCAACGTGCAAAGTACCCCTTAGGATAGGTCATCAATGCCTGATCAGCCGGAGTTCGACACCCGGCATCCAGAAATGCTCAGTTCCGAAACTGTCCTGTCTTCTGATAGCAGCCACGGTCGGATACTGCACATCCTTCTTCAATTCAAATCAACTGGAGGCGGATGTTCAGTACCTGACCACAGCCGCTATGAGTTCATGGGGCAGCTCTGGAACTAAGCATTTTTGGCTACCACCGCCAGCACTGGTGACAGCTGATCAGCGGAGGTGCAGGAGGAAGTCTCTTAGGATTTGAGTTTTAACCAGCTCTTCTATTGACCTTTGAAAAGGAAAAGTACAGCCCCTGGGCACAGTTAAGCCGACTATATTGAGCATTCGCATACACTGGTCAGTCATAATAATAAAACTACCTGCCTAATACTGTGTAGATCTCTCTTGTGCCACCAAAAATAACTCTGAGCCATTGAGGAAAGGAATCCACACTAAAAAAAAAATGGAAAGTGTCCAGTAGTATCTGGCACCAAGACATTACTTGTGTTGATTTATGCAGCCTCCATGCATCCTTGTATTCTATCACACAAATGCTCAACCAGATTGAGATCACAATTAATATTTGATGACCGTTCTTTGCCTTCATCATTTCTTCTACTGTAAAGAAAAGAGGTATTTGATATTCTGCCTATTTTGCAGGTTTTCCCACCTACAAAGAATGGAGAGGTCTGTAATTTTTATCTTACGTACACTTCAACTGTGACAGACAGAATAAAAAAATAGGAAAATCATAAGGACACTAAGGACAAAATTGTAGACCTGCACAAGGCTGGGATGGGTTACAGGACAATAGGCAAGCAGCTTGGTGAGAAGGCAACAACTGTTGGCGCAATTATTAGAAAATGGAAGAAACACTAGATGACTGTAGTGTCAATCTCACTTGGTTTGAGGCTCCATGAAAGATCTTGGCTCGTAGGTTTAAAGATGATACTATGAAAGGTCAGGAATCAACCCAGAGCTACATATGAAAACCTGGTCAATGACCTGAAGAGAGGTAGGACCACAGTCTCAAACATTACCTCTAGTAACACACTACTCTGTCATTGATAAAAATTCTGCAGAACACACAAGATGCCCCTGCTCACGCCAGCATATGTCTAGTCCTGTGTGAAGTTCACCAATGACCATCTGGACGATCCAGAGGAGGCATGGGAGAAGGTCATGTGGTCAGATTAGACCAAAATATAACTTTTTGGTATCAACTGCACTCACCGTGTTTGTAGAAAGAAGGAGGATGAGTACAACCCCAAGAACACCGTCCCAACCGAGAAGTATGAGGGTGAAAACATCATACTTTGGGGGTGCTTTTCTGCAAAGGGTACAAGATGACTGCACCATATTGATGGGAGGATGGATGGGGTCACGTATCTCAATATTTTGAGCAACAACCTCCTTCCCTCAGTCAGAGCATTAAAGATGGGTCATGGCTGGGTCTCCCAACATGACAATGACCTGAAACACACCGCCAGGGCAACTAAGGAGTGGCTGTGTAAGAAGCATTTCAACGTTCTGGAGTGACCTAGCCAGTCTCCAGACGTGAACCCAATAGGAAATCTTTGGAGGAACTGAAACTCAATTTTGTCCAGAGACGGCCCCGAAACCTAGAAGATCTGTATTGAGGAGTGAGCAAAAATCCCTGCTGCAGTGTGTGCAACCTGGTCAAGAACTACAGGAAACATCTGATCTCTGTAACTGCAAACAAAGGTTTCTGTACCAAATATAAAGTTCTGTTTTTCTATTGTAACAAATACATATTTCATGCAAAAAAAATAAAATTAATTATGAGCACTTGAGCACGAGGTCAGGGAATGACCAAATTGGTGGCAATAAAGAAACTATATTACAATAGAGAATATAGCAATATGAATATAGTGGATATAAACATTATACTATTTACATGTTATTATTCTATCATTAATCAGTCAATGTCAACGATATCTTATTCCTGATCTCCCAACTAAGAAAGTGACAGTATAACCGCTCTACCCGTCACTGTCGTCAAATATCAAAATGAAACAAAACAGCAGTACCCGCTAAGTTCCATTTAGTGGGTAGCTTCTCTGACCCAGCATGCCGACTACCATCGTTCTCTGAAGCGCAGCCTCAGTCCCTTATTAATACCGTACATTTGTGCAGAAAGTAACGGCTCACAAATACTGTCCTCTGCTATGGCTGGGGCATCTCTTGTTTCAGGTCACAGATTCCCTTCTGGAGCTGGTCACAGTACTCCTCAAGCGCTGCTCTCAGTCTTCCTCTGGCACTGGTCTTGGTCTTCCTTGGGGACTGTTCTCGGTCCTCCATAGAGCACTGGCCTCAGTGCTCAGGGGTTTGTTCTCTGTCTTCCTCATGCACTGGTCTTGGTCTTCCTTGGGGTACTTTTCTTTATCCTCCATAGGGCACTGGTTTCAGTTTTCCTCAGGAGCTGGTCACTGTGCTCCTTGGGCACTGGTGTCGGTCTTCCTCGGGGGACTATTTTCAGTCCTCCACAAGGCACTGATCTCAGACTTCCTCAAGGACTAGTCTTGGTCCTCCTCAGGCACTGGTCTCGATCTTTCTTTGGGACTGGCTATAGCTCTTCGGATGTAAGCTCGCTCCGCTCCTCACCTCACACAACCATCCTGCTAGAGGTTCAGGCGCCAACTCTGCCCTTTCTCTGCTTTCCCAGGCTTTAATATTTATCAACTACACCACAGCTGTCACCTGACCTGGTATCTCTTCTAATCTGCCCCCTAGGAAATATACACTTTATTCTCCAGTTCCTATTTTTGTCTTCTTTCCGTAGTCTTGCCAGTTTTGGTCAATAGATGGTGATGTTTACTTGCAAACACTCAGTAAAGCATCATTACGTGTCTCTTCACTCCTTATCCCCTTACGTTCTCTCCATTCTGTCAGCAAACAATCTGTTATAAACTTCTTTTACAACCAAATGTTTCACATTTTTACTCATCAGTACGTAGCATCTACTGCAATTCCTATATTTTTGTGAATAGTTGAATCATTTGGTCTTGTTTCCTTGTCAAGTGTATGACCATTTGCCACAACTCTTCCATGAAGACCATTTCTGGCCAGTCTTCTCCAAAGAGTATCTTTGAGTTAGTGGGTCTAAGGCCTCGGTTCCACTTGTGTTTTGCATGGATGAGTGCAATCCGATAAAACATTGGATTGTCGTTGCACTAGTGCAAAACTATGGGGCAGTGTTTGTGCCGCCCCCGTGCCAGCAGCCGACGCTGCTCGGATCCAGGCCTTCAGGAGTGGTGGCTCGAGGGTCTTCGGACCCGGGGGTCTCGCGGACACGCCAAATAAATGGGAGGACGTATATTTACGGGCTGGGCCGTATTAAGTTCGTGACGCCACCCACGGTGTGGTGAGGTGGGACACCACTGCTGCTGTTACGGGGCACCCGGGGGAGATATTGTGCAGCACGTTGTTAAGCCCTCCGTGGGTAGGGATGGTGGCCCCGGGACCCGGTTGGCGTGTGCAGGGGATGGCGACCGCTGGGGGGTGCTGGTGTGCTCACTGTTAGTAAAACACACAAGTCTCTGGTAAACCAAGGTGATGGTGGCCGATGCCGTGGCCGGTTGCGTTCTGGTCCCCCACCCGGCTGGTGGTCTCTATCCTTTTCCTGCACTGCTGTATGTAAGGTGGACTTTCCTAGTGTGAAACTCAGGAGTCCGCTCCCGGCTGGATTTGGTCTAAGGAGCCGTGCCCGCAGACTCTGGCCCGTGGGATCTATGGGCTCTGGTGGTGACCTCTTATCCCTAACGGTGGACTGTTGTCTTCTATGAGGGACTTTGGGTGGGACAGGACCTCTAGTCCTGGCCTCAATCAGTTAATTAACCAGTTCCAGTAGGTTCTGATCCTTCAGGGTCCGAGTACCCCCCTTTGCTCTCCGGTTTCCGGGTCGGTTCCCCGTGTCGGTACCGGCGGGCTACAATCCTGTCCCGGTCCACCTCGGTTCCACAGAAACGTCTTCCCGTTTCCTGCTGATGTAGACCACCGTCTGCCTCCTAGCCAGTGGCACCAGGGCTCCTACCCTGGTGCCGTTCAACTTGAACTTTTCTGCTGGAGCTATACTTAGCTCCAGCCCACACTCCTCTCCAAACTGAACTTCAGACTAAACTGACTTGTTTTCCCGCCCCGAGCTGTCTAGACCCCTGGGTGGGCATGTCCCAACCGCCTGGTCACGCCCACTGGAGTGTCTATCTTTCCCTAAGGGGGGGGTGACTAGGGTTTCTAGGTTGGCTGTGTGTTTCCTAATGAGGGAACGTTGTTGTGTTGGGGCCTATCTGTGACTACCTGGTTTTGCCAGGGCGTCACATGTCCATCTGCGATTGATTTCTCATACCATAGAGGCATGAAAAATGAATCGCACCATGCTGCGTTTGGCAGCGAGTCTCGTCTCACGCACCCCCATACAAGTCTATGGGAGCGTGAGACATCGCACTGCACTCGCATGTCATCCGACCCTAGTGTGATGTACGCAGAGACAGACAGCGGAGGAGATGGGGAGAAAGTGTTCCCGTCCTCTTCTCCGCAGCTGTGACCCGATCACAAGATCGCATCACAGTCGCATGACCCCCATCTGATGCTTGCAGCAGAGGGTCATTAGCATATCACTTCCGATGCTCTCACATTGGAAGCTATGTGCAAATGGAACTGTACCCTAATGCTTAGCTTCTGGTTTTGAGCTGGAGCTGTTGGACATCTTCCATTTTTGAAGGGAAACATGATGTGTATTTCATCTGCTGCACTAAATTTCTTTAGCTGACCACCAGCCAGTGAATCTACCATCCTCAACGTTGCTCATTTCTTAGGGGCACTTTGCACACTACGACATCGCAGGTGCGATGTCGGTGGGGTCAAATCGAAAGTGACACACTTCCGGCGTCGCTCTCGACATCGTAGTGTGTAAAGCATTTTTGATACGATTAACGAGCACAAAAGCGTCGTAATCGTATCATCGGTGTAGCGTCGGTCATTTCCATGAATTGGGAAAGACTGATGTTACGATGTTGTTCCTCGTTCCTGTGGCAGCACACATCGCTGTGTGTGAAGCCGCAGGAGCGAGGAAAATCTCCAACCTGCGTCCCGGCCGGCTATGTGGAAGGAAGGAGGTGGGCGGGATGTTTACGTCCCTCTCATCTCCACCCCTCCGCTTCTATTGGCCGCCTGCCGTGTGACATCGCTATGACGCCGCATGACCCACCCCCTTAGGAAGGAGGCAGTTCGCCGGCCAGAGCGACGTCGCAGGGCAGGTGAGTGCATGTGAAGCTGCCGTAGCGATAATGCTGGCTCGAGCGGTGGGCCGGATCCCGGGGACTCGAGCGACGTTCCTCGCCCGTGAGTGAAAAGGGGAATGGTTTTGGGGATTGATTGTCCGTGATGCCACCCACGGTTGTGGTGAGGTTGTGACACCACCGCTGCTCTGGACGGGGATCCCGGGAGCGGTGACAGGGAGCAGCTTGGATGTAGTTTTCTCCCCTCCGTGGGCAGGGGGGTTGGTTGTCCCGGGGCCTGGTGAGGGAGGTAGGCATGGATGGCAGGCGGGTTACGGGGCCTGGTTAGGTGCAGGGTCGCGGGGGCAGCGCTGTGCCGCACGGCACGGTGGTACTCACTCAGCCAATGATGAATGCAAAGTCTCCGGTAAAACAAACGGCTGGATGGACGGGTCCCACAGATGGCTGCGGTAGTTCTCCCGGTAGGTTGATGGTGACTGCCTTTCCCTGCACCTGTGTTGTGTTTACGGTTCCTAGGGGTTCCCACCGGTAACCCACTCCCCAGCTTGGATGGATGCTGAAGGAGCCCATTTTGCCCGCAGGCTCTGGCCCTGGGAACTGTAGCCTTGGCGGTGACTGTGTTTCCCTTTACAGTTTGAGCTGTTGCCTTCAATCGGGTCTTGACTGCTGGGAAACCCCGGAGGTTCCCTTCGCTAACGGATTTGACCAGTTTAACGGCGACTTCTAGCCTGGTCGGGGTCCGTAAGCCCTGCCGGATGGTGCTGGCTTCTCTTTGCTCCCCGATCCGGTACCGTCGGGCCACCGCCCGTCCACGGTCCTTACGGTTTGCTCTAATCAACCTCTCCTGCAGACGGTCACCACCGTCTGCCAACCTTGCTGTTCTGTCCAGGCCACACACCCGGACGCCTTCAGTCTCCTCTGCTACCACTTCACTTCACTTCACTTCACTACTCCAACTCCCACTCTCACTGCACTCCAACTCAAAACTCTATCTGCTCCTAAACCCGAAACTCTTTTCCCGCCTCCAGGACTGTGAACTCCTCGGTGGGCAGGGCCAACCGTCTGGCCCACCCCCTGGTGTGGACATCAGCCCCTGGAGGAAGGCAACAAGGATTTTGTGTTTGACTTTGGTGTGCCTAACCGGGGTGTGGGGTGTGTTGGTGTAGTACCTGTGACGACCTGGCTTGTCCAGGGCGCCACACTCGGCATTGCAGCATCGGCTTGCGATGTCGTAGTGTGCAAAGTGCCCCTTAGTGCTTCTTCAAATGGACACACCTAGAAACCCCAGTCTGCTTTGAAATCCTTTCCTGGTAGAGACCTTGCTGATGCAGTATAACTACCTGGTGTCTTGTTGTGCTCAGTCTTACCATGATGTGATATGAAACTTGCCGGTGACATGAAACTGTATTGAACAACCTCATTTTTGCAGAGTTTGATGTGGTTTAGATTTCGCTTTTGTTCATCCCCTTTGCATTTTAATAGATAAAAATAAGCTATTAACGCTTCTATTTTTTAAGCATTTTTACTTGGCAGCATTTTTTTTTCAAACCGGTCTAAAACTTTTGCACACTACTGTATATGGGAAACATCAAATGTCCTGAGATCTTCTGCAAACCTGCAACAGAGGAATGTTGCATGATTCATCCCAATCTACGAGGCAGAATTTTGGCTTTCGCTCCATTCCAATCAATGAGGGACCCGTTATTAACAAAAGAGTAATCAACTCCCTATGTATACTGACAGCATACCCACAATGCACCATGAATACACAGCCAGGCCACACCCACCATGTGTCGCTCTCGCCGTAGGACTGAAGTCAGTTAAGGACATGTCCATCATTTGCTGTCAAATATTTTTACCGTTCTTATCCAAATAGAAAAAGCAGAGACGTAAAAAAACCCAACCACATTGTCAGATTACTGCGCTTGCAAAATCAGATATTTTTTTTTTAGTCCGAAGTAATTAACGTTATTTACTAATACTGCTTCTTTAACGATTAGCGGCCATTGAAATACATGCATGTTAATGAGCGTGTGCCAACACTAACAAATATACACATAGTTCTCGGTCACACCGTGACTATAACATAGAGTTATGGATTTATCTTTTCATCGCAAGCATTTATGGCTAATTATATTGTTTATGATCATCGATCGCATTCATCTTTGTAATAACGACTTCCATATTTGCTCTTTGAGGCGACATTCTTGATCATACACCGTGTGCAGAATTATTAGGCAAATTGTATTTTAGAGGATTTTTTTATTATTGATCAACAACTATGTTCTCAATCAACCCAAAAGACTCATAAATATCAAAGCTTAATATTTTTGGAAGTTGGAGTGGGGGTTTTTAGATTTGGCTTTCTTAGGAGGATATCTGTTTGTGCAGGTAACTATTACTGTGCAGAATTATTAGGCAACTTAATAAAAACCAAATATATTCCCATCTCACTTGTTTATGTTCACCAGGTAAACCAATATAACTGCACAAAATTTAGAAATAAACATTTCTGACATGCAAAAACAAAACCCAAAAAAATTAGTGACCAATATAGCCCCTTTCTTTCTGATGACACTCAACAGCCTACCATTGATTCTGTCATTGCTTGATCTGTTTACGATCAACATTGTGTGCAGCAGCCACCACAGCCTCCAGACACTGTTCCGAAAGGTGTACTGTTTTCCCTCCCTGCAGATCTTACATTTTATGAGGGACCACAGGTTCTCTATGGGGTTCAGATCAGGTGAACAAGGGGGCCATGTCCTTATTTTTTCATCTTTTAGACCTATACTGGCCAGCCACGCTGTGGAGTAGTTGGATGCATGTGATGGAGCATTGTCCTGCATGAAAATCATGTTTTTCTTGAACGATACCGACTTCTTCCTGTACCACTGCTTGAAGAAGTTGTTTTCCAGAAACTGGCAGTAGGTCTGGGAGTTGAGCTTTACTCCATCCTCAACCCGAAAAGGTCCCACAAGTTCATCTTTGATGATCCCAGCCCATACCAGTACCCACCTCCACCTTGCTGGCGTCTGAGTCGGAGTGGAGCTCTCTGCCCTTTACTGATCCAGCCTCTGGCCCATCCATCTGCCCATCAAGAGTCACTCTCATTTCATCAGTCCATAAAACCTTTGAAAAATCAGTCTTAAGATATTTCTTGGCCCAGTGTTGACGTTTTATTTTATGTTTCTTGTTCAGAGGTGGTGGTTTTTCAGCCTTCCTTACCTTGGCCATGTCCCTGAGTATGGCACCCCTTGTGCTTTTTGATACTCCAGTAACGTTGCAGCTCTGAAATAGGTCAAACTGGTGGCAAATGGCATCTTGGCAGCTTCACGCTTGATTTTCCCCAATTCATGGGCAGTTATTTTGCATCTTTTTTGCCCAACACGCTTCTTGCGACCCTGTTGGCTATTTGCCATGAAACGCTTGATTGTTCGGTGATCACGCTGCAAAAGTTTGTCAATTTCAAGACTGCTGCATCCCTTTGCAAGACATCTCACAATTTTGGACTTTTAAGAGCCCATCAAATCTCTCTTCTGACCCATTTTGCCAAAGGAAAGGAAGTTGCCTAATAATTAAGCACACCTTATATAGGGTGTTGATGTCATTATACCGCACCCCTCCTCATTACAGAGACGCACATCACCTGATTTATTTAATTGGTACTGTGTATATAGATAGGAAAAAGAATAAGCACTCACCGATAATTGCTGTGTAGAAGTGTGGACATTTATTCAAATTAAGGAGTTACATGCTGTGGCCAGCGGGGAGGGGGTAAGACAGGACAGCACGTTAGACGATGGCCGTTTCGCACTCTGAGCAATAATCGGTGAGTGCTTATTCTTTTTCCTATCTATATACACAGTGGAATTTTTGTTGGCTTTTTGAATGAGCACCACGTAGCTGTGTTAGTGTTTTCAGCTCAAGTCCTTTCGGGCAGCCTATACAGGTTGTAGCATTAAAACGCTAAATGTGAATTTCGACAAATAGCACCATTCAGAGTAGTGCCCTGTGTATTTCCTTCTTAATCCTACCCATTTACTTAATTGGTAGTTGGCTCTCAGCCTATACAGCTTGGAGTAGGACAACATGTATAGTATAAAAAGTATCATGTGATCAAAATACTCATTTGCCTAATAATTCTGCACACAGTGTATTTGTTTCCCAAAAATGCGCAGTTTAAAGAGGACGCATCATCAGGTCAGTTATTGCTCTTATTTTATTCCCCCTGCACCGATTAGTATGTCAGGGTTTTTTTCATTTGCTTTTAAATCCGCCATACAGCGAGAAAGATATGGGATGTTTTATTTAGTGCAAATTTTTATGGTCTTTATCAAGGGGGTGTGGCATACAGGGTAATAATGCAGAATAACACCAATCATCTATTTTATCAGCGCTATTTCCTCTAGTTTCCTGCCTGAATTTGGTCTTGCTGACCCAAACGTTACAAATTTCAGGATTACAATTTCCCATCCCTATTTATCCCTAACCTCAGGGATACTCCTAATGGTGGAGAGACCCGAGTCTCCTTCCTGGTCCTGCTCCTGATCAGCCCTCATCTGATTCTCCTTCCCCTCAGGGTGGGACGGGACAGGAGTGTGTTGAAAACCACAGATAAATACAGAAGGGAAAAACCAAACTCTGTCACACAGCACGCACACAAAGATTAAGACAATAATAGATTCAGGAGGAAAAGCAAGAACAGGAAGGAAGCTACAAAACAACAGGGGTAAACTCCACAACCACATTAAGCAATAGGTACAACTTAAGCCCAACTTTCACCAGAAAGTCTGGGACATCACACTTCACAGACCAACACAGAATAAGCTATAGCTGGCAGGGGTAGAGGGATGCCATCAGCATAAATAGGAGGTGAGGAGATGTGATAGCTCTCCCCACAACATGTGATTAAAGGAGCAAGCAGACTAGTAGAGATTAACTCATGCTAGCCTGCTTATAAATCAGCACACAGCAGGTCAACTTCTGAGTCTGCCTGAGTGTTAACCCCAGACACAAGAGAAACTATTGGGTGGAGTGTCAGAATCTGCAATCTGAACAGAGCCCAATGCCGCCATGACAGTCGGCGAAGTTTGTAACAAGCGCATTTATAAAAAAGAAGAAACATAATACAAAATAAAATAGGTGCAAAAACTGAGCACTTTTGACCTGCCGACAGATCCTCTTTAGAGATGCTTTTTGTTTAAGGAAAGTGGACATTAAACGCTTATATATACCTACAATAACAAATGGAACAGGAACCCGGAAGGTAAAGGCTTAGTATCACTCCGCTCACTCATTTACACAATGAGAGGTGAGCGAAACAGGTGACATGTTGTCTTCTGATACCTGCCAGGACTGACCCTTTAACTTCTTCATCATTGACAAGATTTCAAAACTGGACAAGGGAGTCTCCTTAATGGCAAACAATGGTGCTGTTACAGGGTTGACATCACCATTGGGACAGCCCAGTACTCAACAAATGTTCTCAGGGCCATTTGTTTTGTTGGCCCCAATAGACCTTTGTACATATTTGTAAACACGGGCACAACATGATGGCCGGAAGAAGTACAAATCCTTACTAAGGCTGGTCGAATGTAGGAGATGGTCAGATTACCCCATTCTTAAGATGTATATGTGGCACCCCTGGGCTTCACTCGCCACAGGGTATTACATCTCAATTAGGGTGCAATGCTTATTCCGGGTAAGAGGAGGTTAATCACTGTGTTTTTTCACTTAAGGCTGCTTTACACACAACGATATCGCTAGCAATGTGACACGCCCAGATCATTGTTACGATTTACCGAGATCGCACATAGGTCGTTTTGTAGCGGTCACACGTACACCTCTCACAAACGACGCTACATCGTTCAGTGATATATTGTTTGACCAAGGCAGTCGTGTGGATGTTGTTCATCGTTGGCAGGGTGTCATTCGTAGCAATACGTCTGCTGCGTTCCAAATGACAAACAATATTTTGAAACTGATCGACGTGTCAACGATCAACGATTTTCAACCTATTTGCGATCATTCGGAGTCGCACATAGGTGTCACACGCAACAACGTCGCTAACAATGACGGAAGTGCGTCACGAAAACCGAGACCCCGACGATATATCGTCATATAAATCGTAGCGTGTAAAGCGGCCTTTACACAACATCCAGCCAGTGAATCAGACAGTTACACAACTCAGTATGCCAGACAGCAAGGAAAGTTCCCGGTTGCTGAGACAACTGGTGAGTCATCAGAAAGGTGGGGCTGCAGCTGGAGGGGACATTACAGAGCAGCCAGATTCACATCAGAAAAGTCTGAGACTCTGAACAACACGGTCACAGGGGAGAGTGCTTGAGAGCTTCTGCTAGAACCGGGCAGACTGGAAAAGGGCGAGAGGCAACTGGTGGTACTCGTGAGACAGAGGAGAACATGGTAGCTGGAGGTTGAGCCTAACCGTTCCCACAGTGCCAGTGCAGTCAGGGTGCAGAGCCCTGGGTGGGACATATTCCACATTGGGCCACCAGAATCTGCAGGGATGGGGATTCCAAGTCCCATCGCCCACCACCCATTTTCCCGGAGCACAGTGACACATAGGGTCTGGGGTCAAGATCATGGTCGGGCCCCATGGTGGCTCCGCGCCACCTGCATACGAGACGTGAGACACTTTACAAGAACAGCGGGGTCCCCAAGTTGCTTCAAGCCACGGGGATCCACAAGTAAGCACAGAGGAGGAAGGTCTCACACACGACAGACACCGGTGATTGCTTCTGATTTACCTGGGAGCGGCTGGAGCCTATCACACCGGGGCATCTTACGAACTGTGAATAAAAAGAACTTTGAACCGCAGCCCCGGTGTCATCATTGTCATTACCAGCGCCGTCGCTCCGCGCTTCGGCACCACCAGCCATCCCCACCACTGTCATTATCCCGAGGCCCGCTTCACCTGTGGCGAGCGATACCATCTTTGCTGCTATTACCATCCACCCCGGAGGATGGCGACAGCAGCGGTGGCTGATCTCTGGCCGCATACCGCAGGTGGCGGCACGACAAATATCACCTCCACCTTATTATCCCTCTTTTATTGTGGACACCTCAGGGCATGAAACCGGGCAGGGCCACTCGTGACATCCCCGGAACTAACATCACAGACTCGGCGAGGAGTAAGGTTAACCCCCTGGGTGCCACATTTTGGCGTCATGAACAAGATAACGTGCCCGGGCAAAACCCGGGTACTGTGTGCCTTACAGGACTGTGTCAAATGTTTATGGAAAACAGGATTTTGTGCTCGCGGCCGTGGGCACTGTGCATCTACTGGACTGTGACTGTACACTGGCGTCCATTGCAAAAAAAAAAGGACAGACACCATGAGTACCCAAAGGACTGGGACTGCCGGCACTTCGTGGGTGTGATTGCAGCAGGGCGCAAAAAAATGTGCCCGCCCCCTACAGGACACTTACTATAGAGCCAGGAGCCCCGCCTCCCCAGGAAGCAGGAAAAGATGGTGTGGTGGCATGGACTGATTGGGTGCGAGCCTTGGCAAGCAATGACCAGAAAGCAACTCTGGCAACGTGGCCCGCACCGAGACCGGCTGCCTTCGTTGTGCCCAAACCTGGATGCCTGGAGGGCCCTGGAGCGTCATAGAGAGGCTTGTAAATATTGGACTGAAATGTATACAGTTATTGAGAGTATTGATCTTTTTTTTTCTTTCCCTTTTTCCTCTCCCATTTAACAAAATGGATATCTGGGTCACCGTAGGATGTGTGGCCAGGACTGCCTTTGTAAATAATTATCACTGATTTATGGCACCATGGACTCTGCTGATGAAAAGTTTGATTGATACTATTAATGAACAGATATACAGTTTTGATATGCTATTTTTCTCTTCTCTTCTGTTATTTTTCTATACTGCTTCTCTCTGCTTTTTTGTGTAAAGTGTATAAGGATCTATAGAACTGATAGCAGTTAGGATGTTTGAAACATTAAAGTGATAGACCTCCCAGTAAAGGGAAGAATGTTTAACCTGTTGATATGTATGACAAAAATTGCGGTATACTCTGTATTTTGTTTTGCAGCCCATGAGTCCTGTGATTCGCTGTGGGGGAATGTGGCACCCCTGGACTTCAGTCGCCACAGGGTATTGCATCTGAATTAGGGGTGCAATGCTTATTCTGGGTAAGAGGAGGTTAATCACTGGTGTTTTTCACTTACACAACATCCAGCCAGTGAATCAGACAGTTACACAACTCAGTATGCCAGACAGCAAGGGAAATTCCTGGGACAACCACTGGTGAGTCATCAGAAAGGTGGGGGCTGCAGCTGGAGGGGAAGTTAAAGAGCACACACTTTCACATCAGAAAAGTCTGAGGCTCTGAACAACACGGTCGCAGGAGAGAGTGCTTGAAAAATTCTCCTGCTAGAACCGGGCAGACTGGAAAAGGGCGAGAGGCAACCGGTAGAGCTAGTGAGACACAGGAGAACATGGTAGCTGGAGGACAAGCCTAACCATTCCCACAGTGCCAGTGCAGTCAGGGTGCAGAGCCCTGGGTGGGACATATCCCACGTTGGACCACCAGAATCTGCATTGGATGGAGACTCCAAGTCCCATTGCCCACCGCCCATTTTCCCGGAGCACAGTGACACATAGAGTCCAGGGTCAAGATCACGGTCGGGCCCCATGGAGGATCCGTGCCACCTGCATACGGGATGGGACACTTTACAAGAACACCGGGGTGCCCAAGTTGCTTCAAGCCACAGGGATACACAAGTAAACGCAGAGGAGGAAAGTCTCAAACTCCACAGACACCGGTGATTGCTTCTAATTTACCCGGGATTGGCTGGAGCCCATCGCGGCGGAGAGCACCACCACCGTGGCATTTTACGAACTGTGAGTAAAAAGAACTTTGAACCGATGCCCTCGTATCGTCCTTGTCATTACCGACGCCATTGCCCCGCACTTTGGCGCCATCAGTTGTCCCCACCGCCTGCATTTCCCCTGGGCCCGCTCCACCTGTGGGGAGCGATACCATCTTTGCTGCTATTACCATCCGCCCCGGAGGACGGTGATAGCAGCGGTGGCTAATCCCTGGCCGTGTACAGCAGGTGGCGTCACAACAAACATCACCTCCACCTCATCATCCCTCTTTTCTTTTATTGTGGACACCTCGGGGCACACAGTTCTCTGATCTGTTGTCAAACACTTTGCAGATCGCTTCCTCATGTCCAAATGTTCATAGATAATCACACAAACACGTTCACGGGAAATCCCCATGATGTCTGCTATTGCTTTAGCTGAAATTCGTGGATTCTCCAGTATGAGGTTGTGCACAGCATCGACGATCTCCAGAACAGCAACCACTCTCGGTCGTCCAGGACGTTCCTCATCATTGGGGCTGAAGTGGCCCGTTTTAAATTTGGTAACCAAGCTCTTAACTGTGGAGTATGAAGGGCATTGATCCCCCCAATGTCTGTGACATATCACTATGAATATCCTCTGCGGACTTTCCTTGCAGAAACAAGAATTTTATCCCTCCTCTGCTCTCAGTTGCTGTGAATATCGCTTTAGACTCGGCCATTTTGTTTTTCCGTGTGTGTAGATCACTGTTGCCATAAGCAACAAACATGAAATTTTAAAAAAAATATATTAGGCACATAAGGCTTTCATGTGATGTAACATTTGTTACCATAAAAACAAAAAAAGATCACAAAGCCAAAGACTTATCAGCAGCCCCTCGCATATTGTTTATTAAAGTAAATGTCTAAGTGCAGCTGCTGAAGAGTACGGCTGGTGATGTAGCAGAGGTGGAGCAGTGCAACGGTCGGCGCCCTCTAGCGACTGGCAGCTTTAAGTGTTTTATTGCATTTTATGGTATGATGTGTATTTTATAGTATTATCTGTCATGTGTGATTTATATGTTAATAGTGAAATGTTAAGTAGGCATGTTAGCAGAGAGGATTTTAGTATGTGTAGTGTGATAGATACATCTTGATTGCTGAGGCAACTAGAGCCCAGTTGGGAGGAGTGTCAGAGAGCAAATAGTTGGTTAGGCCGGCCGCACATCAGAAGTATTTTGCCACAGGGCTGGATCCGGCAGAAATGCGCATCAGTTCAATTCACCTCCAAGGAGTCTCGCCGCAACTCCATTGTAAAAGAATGGAACTGAACGCATTTGTGCCATATCCAGCTTTCCTGCAAAATACCGCTGATGTGAGTGTAACGCCCCTATAAACGGGTCGTTACAGGGTATTAAATGTTACCCCATTTTTCCCGGGCAGGAGGAAGAAGAGTCCACACAACACACACTAACATCACACTGGCAGGAAGGAGTTAATAGCTTTTGCAGCATGAAGTTTGTTCTGAGTCCATGACTCATCCTGTCTCTTTAGTGAGCAGGTGGCTGGACACAGGCAGGTCCCCATGACAACCAAGGGGAGGGGGGCCTGAATAGGAGTGAGTTTAGTGCAGAACACACAGAAGTTTTGGGCAGAACGTCAGGGGCTGCAAGGGAGAGCAGATGTCCAGAGAACAGCTCCTGTTGAGGAGATGCCACGAGACCAGGGCTGATAACACCTAGAGGAGGGGAATAGAGCTGAGGACTGGGGTTCCCTGGAGAAAGTTGTACCCGGTGGCGGTTGTGTTACAGTTAGGTCCAGAAATATTTGGACAGTGACACAATTTTCGCGAGTTGGGCTCTGCATGCCACCACATTGGATTTGAAATGAAATCTCTACAACAGAATTCAAGTGCAGATTGTAACGTTTAATTTGAAGGTTTGAACAAAAATATCTGATAGAAATTGTAGGAATTGTCACATTTCTTTACAAACACTCCACATTTTAGGAGGTCAAAAGTAATTGGACAAATAAACCAAACCCAAACAAAATATTTTTATTTTCAATATTTTGTTGCGAATCCTTTGGAGGCAATCACTGCCTTAAGTCTGGAACCCATGGACATCACCAAACGCTGGGTTTCCTCCTTCTTAATGCTTTGCCAGGCCTTTACAGCCGCAGCCTTCAGGTCTTGCTTGTTTGTGGGTCTTTCCGTCTTAAGGCTATGTGCGCACGTTGCGTAAATACATGCAGTTACGCTGCGCTTTGTAGCGCAGCGTAACTGCATGCGTCCTGCGTCCCCTGCACAGTCTATGGAGATTGTGCAGGGGCCGTGCGCACATGGCGTTTAAGAGCGCAGCGCTTCGGCTACTGCCGAAGCGCTGCGCAAAAAGAAGTGACATGTCACTTCTTTCCTGCGCTTTGCCGGCAGCTCCTGCTCTGTCTATGGCAGGAGCTGCAGGCAGAGCGCATGGAATCGGCGCTCACTACGGACATTTCTGCAGCGATCTAAAGCGCACATGTGCTCTTCAGATCGCTGCAGAAATTTCTGCAGGGCTAGTACGCAACGTGCGCACATAGCCTAAGTCTGGATTTGAGCAAGTGAAATGCATGCTCAATTGGGTTAAGATCTGGTGATTGACTTGGCCATTGCAGAAGGTTCCACTTTTTTGCACTCATGAACTCCTGGGTAGCTTTGGCTGTATGCTTGGGGTCATTGTCCATCTGTACTATGAAGCGCCGTCCGATCAACTTTGCGGCATTTGGCTGAATCTGGGCTGAAAGTATATCCCGGTACACTTCAGAATTCATCCGACTACTTTTGTCTGCTGTTATGTCATCAATAAACACAAGTTACCCAGTGCCATTGAAAGCCATGCATGCCCATGCCATCACGTTGCCTCCACCATGTTTTACAGAGGATGTGGTGTGCCTTGGATCATGTGCCGTTCCCTTTCTTCTCCAAACTTTTTTCTTCCCATCATTCTGGTACAGGTTGATCTTTGTCTCATCTGTCCATAGAATACTTTTCCAGAACTGAGCTGGCTTCATGAGGTGTTTTTCAGCAAATTTAACTCTGGCCTGTCTATTTTTGGAATTGATGAATGGTTTGCATCTAGATGTGAACCCTTTGTATTTACTTTCATGGAGTCTTCTCTTTACTGTTGACTTAGAGACAGATACACCTACTTCACTGAGAGTGTTCTGGACTTCAGTTGATGTTGTGAACGGGTTCTTCTTCACCAAAGAAAGTATGCGGCGATCATCCACCACTGTTGTCATCCGTGGACGCCCAGGCCTTTTTGAGTTCCCAAGCTCACCAGTCAATTCCTTTTTTCTCAGAATGTACCCGACTGTTGATTTTGCTACTCCAAGCATGTCTGCTATCTCTCTGATAGATTTTTTCTTTTTTTTCAGCCTCAGGATGTTCTGCTTCACCTCAATTGAGAGTTCCTTAGACCGCATGTTGTCTGGTCACAGCAACAGCTTCCAAATGCAAAACCACACACCTGTAATCAACCCCAGACCTTTTAAGTACTTCATTGATTACAGGTTAACGAGGGAGACGCCTTCAGAGTTAATTGCAGCCCTTAGAGTCCCTTGTCCAATTACTTTTGGTCCCTTGAAAAAGAGGAGGCTATGCATTACAGAGGTATGATTCCTAAACCCTTTCTCCGATTTGGATGTGAAAACTCTCATATTGCAGCTGGGAGTGTGCACTTTCAGCCCATATTATATATATATATAATTGTATTTCTGAACATGTTTTTGTAAACAGCTAAAATAACAAAACTTGTGTCACTGTCCAAATATTTCTGGACCTAACTGTAGGTCCGCTACCGGGGATGAGAGAGACAGAGAGGCGGCAAGTTCCCAAGATGCTCTATGCCACGGGGACGGCACTAACGCACCGAAAGGGAGAGACCCCCAGAACACCTCACCGGACCCCCCTTTCTCCTACCTGCCCGGGACCGACCAAAGGCTACAGGCGGCGAGGACCAGCACCCGGGTGCGATGTGGAACGGACTTTAAATAAAGAACAACTGGAACCGCACTCCGTGACTGCTGTGAGTAATGCCGCCGCCCTGTGCCCCCGGTGTCCCTGAGGACTGTTGCCCTGGGTCTTATAAACCTCCCGGGGCCACCCCGCTCCACCCGTGGGGAGCGATTCCATCCGGCTGCCCGTAACACCTGCCCCGGAGAGAGACTGAGCAGCGGCGGCTGAACACCTGGCCGCAAACCACGGGTGGCGCTGCAAGCATTCCCCGTCCCCATCCCGTACCGTTTCCTGGGGGAGAGCGATGGCAAGCCCCCCTCCCCAGGGACTCTGTTACCCTCCTTCCGTCCCCCTTGTAACACCGGACTGACGGTCGGACTTTCCTTTTATTGAAACCCGCCGGGGGTCACGGAAGCCGGATCGGGCCACTCACAGCCTGACCCTGAATACCACCGGCCCGGTGACCGTGCGAGCCCTGCAAGCCCCGGCGTGGGCGTTTCAACTTGGCGCTGCGAGCAGGGTCCGGACAAGACCCAGTAACGCCGGGTGACGCGTGCCTTGTTTTTACCATCTGCAGAATTGGATTGTCTAACATTTATTTTGGTGCCCGTGGCTGCGGGTATGCGACAAATGGACTTGGACTGTACAATGGCGTCCATTGAGAATGGGATGGGCGCCATGCGTACTAACAACAAGGACTGGACTTGCCCGCCCTTCGTGGGTGGGGCTGCAGCGGGGCGCGAAAATCCGTGCCCGCCCCTTTGTTGGACACTTACTAGGAGCCAGGAACCCTGCCTCCCCAGACCCAGGAGAAGATGGGGAGATGATATCGACTGCCCGGGTGCGAGCTTTGGCGAGTGGTGGCCGGAGGGGTGAGCCCGGCACCGCAGCCCGTACCGGGATTTGGACTACCGAGTTTTTCCCCCTAAACCTGGGTACCTGGAGGGCCCTGGAGCGTCATAAGGAGGCCTGTTCCCAAAAGTTTAAATGTTTTGACATATGCAAATGTTTCTTTTTCCATGCTTTTCTTCTCTTTCTTCTTTTTTTTCCTCCTGCCTCTTCCTATCCTTTATTGGGTCCCGGTAAAAGGCACGTGTTAATGTGTTTACCTATGAAAAGGGGTTTTTTTTGCGGTGTTGTTTGTTGTCGCAACCCCGGAGTGTTGCGTTTTTGGTCTCGAGGAGTGTAACGCCCCTGTAAACGGGTCGTTACAGGGTATTAAATGTTACCCCATTTTTCCCGGGCAGGAGGAAGAAGAGTCCCCACAACACACACTAACATCACACTGGCAGGAAGGAGTTAATAGCTTTTGCAGCATGAAGTTTGTTCTGAGTCCATGACTCATCCTGTCTCATTAATAAGCAGGTGGCTGGACACAGGCAGGTCCCCATAACAACCAAGGGGAGGGGGGCCTGAAGGAGTGAGTTTAGTGCAGAACACACAGAAAGTTTGTCAGAACGTCAGAGGCTGCAGAGGAGTGCAGACGTCCAGAGAACAGCTCCTGTTGAGGAGATGCACGAGACCAGGGCTCATAACACCTAGAGGAGGGGAATGGAGCTGAGGACTGGGGTTCCCCGGAGAAAGTTGTACCCGGTGGCGGTTGTGTTAGGTCCGCTACTGGGGATGAGAGAGACAGAGAGGCGGCGAGTTCCCAAGATGCTCTATGCCACAGGGACGGCATTAACGCACCAAAAGGGAGAGACCCCCAGAACACCTCACTGGACCCCCCCTTCCTCCTACCTGCCCGGGACCGACCAAAGGCTACAGGCGGCGAGGACCAGCACCCGGGTGCGATGTGGAACGGACTTTAAATAAAGAACAACTGGAACCGCACTCCGTGACTGCTGTGAGTAATGCCGCCGCCCTGTGCCCCCGGTGTCCCTGAGGACTGTTGCCCTGGGTCTTATAAACCTCCCGGGGCCACCCCGCTCCACCCGTGGAGAGCAATTCCATCCGGCTGCCCGTAACACCTGCCCCGGAGAGAGACTGAGCAGCGGCGGCTGAGCACCTGGCCGCAAACCACGGGTGGCGCTGCAAGCATTCCCCGTCCCAATCCAGTACCGTTTCCTGGGGGAGAGCGATGGCAAGCCCCCCCCCAGGGACTCCGTTACCCTCCTTCCGTCCCCCTTGTAACACCGGACTGACGGTCGGACTTTCCTTTTATTGAAACCCGCCGGGGGTCACGGAAGCCGGGTCGGGCCACTCACAGCCTGACCCCGAATACCACCGGCCCGGTGACCGTGCGAGCCCTGCAAGCCCCGGCATGGGCGTTTCATGAGCGTGGCCTTAGGGGTACTTTACACGCTGTGACATTGCTACCGATATATCGTCGGGGTCACGTCGTTAGTGACGCACATCTGGCGCCGGTAGCGACATTGCAGCGTGTGACATAAATGAGCGACGATCAACGAGCACAAAAACGTGAAAAATCATTGCTTGTTGACACGTCGTACATTTCCTTAATATCGCTGCTGCTGCAGGTACGATGTTGTTCGTCGTTCCTGCGGCAGCACACATCGCTGTGTGGGACTCCGCGGGAGCGACAAACATTTCTTTACCTGCGTCCACCGGCAATGCGGAAGGAAGGAGGTGGGCAGGATGTTACGTCCCGCTCATCTCCACCCCTCCTCTGCTATTGGACGGCAACTTAGTGACGCCGCAGTGATGTCGCTATGATGCCGAACGCCCCTCCCCCTTGAAGGAGGGATTGTTCGGCGGTCATAGCAACGTTGCTGTAAAGGTATGTGCGTGTGACGCTGCTGTAGTAATAATGTTCGCTAATGCAGTGATCACACAATGTCTCACAGGCGACGGGGGCGGGTGCTATTGCGCACAACATCGCTAGCAATCACTAGCGATGTCGCAGAGTGTAAAGTACCCCTTAGAGAGACAGGCCAGAAGAGGGGCAGTTCGGCAAAGTAGTTGCTGAAGCAAGGACGAGCTCTGTACTAGAGTCCGTTGCAGAACCAGGAGGTATGCTCCAACGGTCGCTCACATCATGGCAGGCTTAGGAAAGTGTAGGGACCAGTCGGGCAAGTGTATCGCCGGTAGGCCCATATACAGGTTGATAGGATAGAAGCCATCTGAGGTAGTGGAGCTGACCAGGGAAGCCGCAGAGATAAGTAACAGGGAAAAGCAGAAGTTTAGACTAGGCTGCTGGAAGGCTAATATACAAAGCAAGGGCTAGACAGGAAAGTACCCTAAATAACAGCGGCAGCAGAACAAAAATGTGTGGCCATGTCTGTCCAGAAGATTGATAAACAAATAAGCAAAGGTTTTTTTGCAAAGAAACGCTCTGTGTGATGTGTTGTCATCCTATGTCTACGACGGTGACCAGCTGTGGGGTGGCAGACGCACCCCTGAAAACCCAATTAAGTGTCGCACCCCCCAGCCGTGGGAACAACAATACAAGTTCAGTCTAGTACAGTAGAGTGGAGCCCTACTGGTCGTCCCTTGGCTCCCTTCTTCAAGTGGCGCTGTGAGTGTCGCGGGCGGGGAGAAGGCCGCTGCCGCTGCGCTCTCGCTGGCGCTCGGGTCCGGCGCTGCTGCTGCTGCTGCTCGGTGGCTCGAGCGGTGGGCCGGATCCGGGGAATCGAGCGGTGCTCCTCGCCCGTGCAGTGAAAGGGGTGATTTGGGTTTGGGGAGTTGGTCCGTGACGCCACCCACGGTTTGTGGTGAGGTTGGGACATCACCGCTGCTCTGGACGGGGATCCCGGGAGAGATGACAGGGAGCAGCCGAGATGTTTCTCTCCCCTCCGTGGGTAGGGGGTTGGTGGTCCCGGGGCCCGGTGAGGTGGGACGGGGAGGCAGGGTTGGCGAGGTGCAGGGTAGACGGCACGGTGGTACTCACTCAGCCAATGATGGATACAGAGTCTCCGGTAAAACAAACGGCTGGATGGACGGGTCCCGCAGCCGGCTGCTGTGGTTACTACCGGTAGGTTGGTGGTGGCTGCCTTTCCCTGCACCTGTTGTGTATCTTCGGTTCCGATGGCTTCCCACCGGTAACCCACTCCCCAGCTTGGATATGGGCTGGAGGAGCCCCTTTTGCCCGCAGGCTCTGGCCCTGGGAATTCTAACTGTGGCGGTAGTTGTATTTCCCTTTCTTGGTTTGGACGGTTGCCTTCAATCGGGTCTTTGTTGCTAGGAAACCCTGGAGGTTCCGGTCGCTAATGGATTTGACCAGTTTTAACGGCGACTCCATGCCTGGTCGGGGTCCGTAGGCCCTGCCGATTTGTGCTGGCTTCTCTTCGCTCCCTGGTTCGGTACCGGCGGGCCGCCGCCCGTCCCCGGTCCTACGGTTCCGCGTCGATCGGCCTCTCCTGCAGACGGCCACCACCGTCTGCCAACCTTGCTCTCGGTGCCCGGGCCACGTACCCGGGCACGGTCAGTCTGCTCCTCTACTACTCCGTCTTACTCCTTCTCTTTCCCTCACTTCACTTCACTCCTCTCCTGACTCCTACTCAGATCTCAACTGACTTCCTTTTCCACCTCCAGGACTGTGAACTCCTCAGTGGGTGGGGCCAACCGCCTGGCTCCACCCCACCTGGTGTGGACATCCGCCCCTGGAGGGAGGCAACAAGGATTTGTGTGTGACTGGTGTGCCTATCTCGGGGTGTGGGGTGTGTTGTTGCAGTACCTGTGACGACCTGGCTTGCCCAGGGTGCCACATGAGCAGGGTCGGTCTTCACACAATCTGTCAAGATGGACTGCGGGGAAGATGCCTGAGAAAAACAAGTTACATAACAACGAAGAAAAAAGGACAAGACATAGCCGGGATCTGAGTGCGGCAATGCCCATCGTGGGCATAATCAAAGAAAAACAGAAAGAAACTCTGTCCAGTACGCCCTGGGGATTAGGATATGCCCCATGTGCAGTGGAACCTGCTCCTGGCAAGTTCACTAGGGGGTGAAGAAAGGATTGTGAAGTGTTGTTCTGCATGTTCAGAAGCTGGGGATTAAGGAACACCCCATGGTCAGAGGTGCCCACCTCCAGCATTTGGACCCAAAAGAGAGAGTTTGCCCTTCCCAATATGTTGAGGGAGAATGGGTGGCATCCTTGAAGAAACAGGAGGAGGAACCAGAAGAAGCTACATCACAGAGGGTGCGGTCTGGAAGAAGGAGACTCCCCAAACTTTGTCGACTAGCGCCATTACAGTCTCTGGAGTGGTGCAAGATGAAAAGAGATTTTAGTATGTGTAGTGTAATAAATACATCCTAGTTGCTGAGGGAACTAGAGCTAGGATGGGAGGAGTGTCAGAGAACAAAGGGTTGGTTAGAGAGACATGCCAGAAGAGGGGCAGTTCAGCAAAGTAGTTGCTGAAGCAAGGACGAGCCATGTACTAAAGTCTGTTGTTGAACCAGGAGGCATCCCCCATTGGCCCGGAGTCTACAGCTCACCTCATAGCAGGCTTAGGGGAGAGAACTGTTGGAAGACCCTTTCCTAGCAGAAGACAGCCAATGGTATGGGCTTTGGGTTCGCAGGTACCATGGTCGACAAGGTTGGCAGGAGGGGGTGGGTCAGATGGCTTCTGAGGCGAGAGAGGTGTGGCCGGGTGGGCTACAGCTCTGAATGTGGGCCCTGGTACTCAGGAACTCGTGGAGCGATGTGGCCGCTTCGGTGGACAAGACCCTGCCCCACAAGACGGCTGCAGTTACCACTCTGAGACCATCCGTGAGTTGGGGAGAGAAAGTCCGGCAACTGACAGAGGCTTGGCTCAGAAAAAAGCCTGGAACATCTTAATTGCAGCAATTTTTAACCTTGAAAAATGTGTGGAAAAAAAACGCATTTTCTGAACAAATGTACCATATCTGCTACCAATTCACACCTGAGACCTTGTAACACTAATGAGTCACATGACATCAGTGAGGGAAAATGGCAAAGCCGCACTCACATCAGCGGTATTTTGCTGCAAAACCGGGTCTGTCAGAAGTGCGTTTCAGTTTAATGCATTTCCAATGGAATCGCGGCAAGATGCGGTCACATGCGGTTGCGTGCGTCGTATTTATACTACAGATGTAGGTGCAAATGTCACCTGCAGCAGATATGTCCACAGCGGAGACTATACACGGGAACGTACCCTAAAGCTTGTGTGAAATGAGTTTTCTAAATCACACATTGCGTATATGACAACGACACATGCAGTGGAATTGATATTCATGCATTGTGTGACGCATGAAATACCGTATGTTCCATGCCTTTTTTTTTAAAGAATTTCACCCAATACATTGCAAAGAGTGAAGTCCACAATTAATTACACAGAAAAAAATAAAATAGTGCACAAGGGAGTAAGTTCCGCTTGTTAAAGGTTGCAGTCGCCCAATGGGGCCAAAAAGATGACGGCCAATATAAGACATTCTATTAGTTGAGGCCCTGTTGGAGATTAAAATCCGCTTTCCAGGTAAATTTATGTGTCAAAAATGTAGGCAATATGTTGAGATTTTTAATACTCGTATCTCTGTCACTTAGCTCGTACTAAATTTCTGTATGGAAAATGTATAGGAAATACAAGTCTGAATTAAATATACAAATATTTTGTGGGAAAAAAATTAGAAAATACAACCCGGCCAACAAAAATACAAGGATTCTTTTACCAGCATTGACAATAAAAGGTGTAAACTGCAGAATGTTGTGATAACAAAAAAAATGGTTCCCAAAAATGACCCAGCCCCTATGAGAAATCCAAGCAAAATAAACTTATAATAGATACATGCAAGACCCCTGGTGTATTACATCTGGACCCTCGCCTCCCAGTGTATAACATCTGGCCCCGTTACGCATTGACCCTGGTATATAATATACAACCCTTCACCCCCGATGTATAACCTTCGTCCCTCCTGTGCTGTGCTGTCTGCCATTACTAACATGTGACAGAATGGTGGTGGTGCAAACCTTATTAAATACCAGCGCAGTCCTATAATAGAAGCCACCAGGGTAACAATTCCATTCATGACATTTCTTCCTCCTAAATCTCCCTCCCACCTCCTATGAGTGATATTATTGAAAAGTGGAAGGAATCGCAGCAACTCAGCCATGAACTGGAGACCCCATAATGTTATAGACCGAGTGCTGAGGAGCAGAAAACATTACCTGACTGTACTAAGACTGCTGTATAGATGGTGGAGGAGGATAATGCTTTGGGCTGTTATCAGGGGTCAGCCTCAGCTCCTTAGTTCCAGTGAAGGTGTAGGAGGGTGGCAGAGCCCCCTGCAAAGTAAAGTATATGGTTATGTAAAGTAAAGTGTTGAGCAGAGTGAGAGACTTCCTGGTTACAAGAGAGATTTCAGTTCAGTTAAGTTTCTGCCTAGCAGGAGAAGGGCCAAGGTGGCAGGGTCAATCCTGAAAAGCCTGATGCCGATCTTGGAAGGTGTGGAGTATAAGGCTCATCTCAGCTGGGCTTGGTGAAGCTGCCAGGGCTTGCTGTGTAGGAGAGTTGGATAGAGGAAAATGGGATGATTCTGGGCTGGCAAAGACTCATGCAAACCACTCTGACGGTGTTGACAGAGAGAGGAGAGGTTGCTGCTGCACAAACTGTAACCTGAGAATGGCGACGCTGCCACTGCACCCATAGTGGGAATCCTAGAGGGAAGGCATACCCAAGTCATAAAGGAAGAACATTGAACAACTTGTTTGATATGCTACCTATAACTAAAAGTAAAGACTGTTTTGTCAGATGTTTTTTGCGACACCCTGGTGTAGTGTGAACTCTGTTGGGCATCCCCTGCAAGTGTGGAAGGGGAGATGGTCGGCATCCTTCAGTAGCAAGTAAGTGCCATATGTGCCGCCCCCATGTCAGCAGCCGGGCTGCTCGGATCCGGATCCGCGGTGGCTCGAGGGGCATCCGGACCCGGGGGTCTCGCGGCCACTTGAATAGAAAAAAGGGATATTTACAGGGGAGTATTGTATGGAACAGTTCGTGACGCCACCCGTGCAATGTTGTAGGGTGGAGTACCACCGCTGCGACTGGGAGTACCCAGGTGCGATGGAGTGGGCAGCCAGGTGTTTAACCCTTCCATGGGTAGGGGAATGCCCCGGGGCTCGGTGATGATGACCGGGAGATGCGATTGGGGAGGTAAGGGTCACTTGCGTACTCACTCAGTCCAACAATGCTGACACCGACAACTGTAGTAAACCAAAGTTCTGGACACCGCTGCCGCTGAGGCCTGGGTCCCGTTGCCGTTGGTGTTGCCTGTTGATCTGTGACCTTTCCCTTGGCACCTTGTTTCTCTCTGGTTGGTCCCTGTAGCCTGAAACTAGTCGGGTCCCGCTCCCCAGTATGGCTATCTGAGGGAGCTTGCTCTCAGGGTTCACGCTTGGGATTTCTTGGACCGTATTTGTGGAAAGGCCACCCCTCTTGAAGGCTCTTGAAGGCTTCGTTCTCGTCGGGTAAATTGTCAGGTTGCCTGAAGCTACTCCCTGACCTAGGGTCCACGTATGCCGTCGTGCCCTGGTCCCAGCTCGGTGATGGTACAAGGCCGCCGGCTGTCCTCCACAACAATGCCGTGCCCCTTGTCACGATCCCCTGCGACCGGGGGTCCAGTTCCTACCAGGCCCAGACCAACGACTGCTACCTAGTAGTTCACGGAGCACAGCTCCTGACCTCCTCTCACTTTCACCTCCAACACTGCACTCCTCAACTCTGACTGACACTCCTGACCTCCATTTAACCAATCCTCCATGTGGGCGACCCTATTCCACTCAGGCCGTCCACTGGTGTGTCTGGTGGGTGTTGTGCAGAGTGTTCCTAGCATTTGATTAGCTGGTCTTTGGCAACACCATTTGGTTAGGGACCCGTAACCAAGGAGGAGGGGGATATTGAACATAAGTGCAGATTGCACAATACCCTGTGACGACCTGATAGGCCAGGGCGTCACATCAAGCTCCATACAGAAAAGCACACACAAACAGGGGACCGTTGGTGAGGGAGTGCAGCACCAAGTGGCCCGCCTCCCCCCCTGCTTCAAAGGGAAATCTTAATTCTTGAACACAAGACACCCAAGCACCATTCATAAGGGAAGGGTGCCGTGAATACCTAGTGCATGTCAGCCATAGGCTGAGAGTCACTTCTGGGTGAAGGGGTGCTAGCCCCTCAAGAATAGGTGCACGTGCGTGCACCCTAACTGCACTCCCAGGAGACTTGCATGATATGCATAGGCCCTTGGAACCGTAAGCAGGACCGTGGCCAGAGGAACTACCGCTGAGCGGCTGGGAGGGAGATTGTGTCGGCGTCCTCACCGGGAGAGGAAGGAAGGACAGTGCCGGGATGCCGGTAATGCAATTACAACATGGTTGGGGAAGTTTTGTAGAGGAACATGACCGGCTGCACAGAATCCAGACCTAAGCCCCATCCAACCACTAGACCGGAGATTTTGAGCCCGACTTCTCTCCAACATCAGTGTTTGACCACATAAATGCTCTCTTGGATGAAAGAACGAAAACTCCCACAGACACCTTCAAAATATTATAGAAAGTCTTCCCAGAAGACATGAAGCTGGAATATCTGCACAGGGACGACTGGATTTTAAAGTCTATGGATGTAGAGTTGGAGGTTGACAAGCTCCTGTAGATGTAATGTGGAGGGCCACATACTTTTGTCCATAAAAATCAATTAACCTCCACAGGAAATAAGGTCTTTACACCAAAATAGATGGTGATATTTTACTGTAAGAGCAGTGAGATTAAGGCACTCTCAGCCCAGGTAAGCCATCGTGGTGAACTAGTTATTGGTATGAGATTACTGGAGATGGGTGGTTTATCTATGGATCTATTCTGATTGCTATATTTGGAGTCAATAACTTTTTTCGCTAAGGAAAGGAAATTGGCTTCGACTTCAAGGTAGGCTTTCTCTGGATCATCATTGTTGCAGAACAGGCTGAACCTGACAGATGATGCCCCTTTGGCACGACTCAGAGACTTCTGTTACTGGTGATCCTTGGCATCTGCTCTGGGGATCTCTGGAAGACAGAATGGCCAAGAAGCCCTGGCGGCCTGACAAAGTTCTCTATTGAAATATCTCCTATTATGTTATGATTTATGAGCCTGCGACATCAACCGTAGCCAGTTCTTGGCCTTCAGTAAGTGTAGAGCGGCCTATTTACATAGTCATAAACAAGACATCGATCATACATGACTAATGCGTCCATACATAAACTGTGTACAGTTTAGCCATCGGTCAAATCTGGGACACCAAATAGTGGCCAGAGGTGTAAAAGTGCACAGGTGGGGTAGTATGTGTGTGCATGAAAGTTTCCTGTGGTTTCCACAAATTAATGTGATTTAAAGGGGTTGCTCACTTTAGACAATCATTTTATATCATCACAGTGACCTTCTGTGATCATCTATAAATTTGATAGAAATTGTGCAATTATCCTGCAGCGCCACCACAGGAGTAACAAAGTATTACACAGCTTTCAATGAAGTCAATAGGCTTTCGGGTCCTCCAGTTGCTTTTTGTAGCCATTCTCTAAAGCTGACCAATAAGTCTTGAATTTAGTATCACTTCTATTACACCAGACGTCATATAACCCAAAAATATTCAGGGTAGGTAGCGCTGGATATTGACTGCCTAAACACACGAAGGATTGGAATTGGAATAAAATTTGTTGGTCTAGAAATGGGTAAAAATATACTGCAAGGAATAACCTGGAAGGAGTGTAGACATGGCCAGTGATGTCAATGGTGGACACAGACAGATAAGGGGCCCCTGCGGAAGAAACTACAGTATATATTGGCATTTTGTTGTCCAATCGCTCATCATAATGGACAATTCCACCTGTTTTAGAGGTGGATATGTGTCCCTTTACCTCTTAGACAGGTGACACCAGTGATATGTCCGCCCTTGAGTGTAGTAACTAATGAAGTAATAGGCACAGGAGGTAGTATTGGATCGTGACGTTGAGGACAGTTCCATTTCTGATAAGGTTCTGAGAGCATCTGTAACAGTATCACCCAATATTCTTAGCACCTCTCCCTGTCACACTAGGCATGGGGAAGTACCAAGTGAGCAGCGAAAGGGAAGAGAAGGGGAACCTGTGTCAAGGGAAAGGGAAGATGGTGACCCCTGACTGAACTTACCGTTGGCGTCCCTCATCACCCTAGATAGGTTCCGCACCAATGCACCGAGCCAGATACCTGACCCTAGGTATCCCCTGTGCTGGGCCCTAAAAAGGGAATGGATGGGATGACCTGTTCGTCAACCCCACTAAAACCTATAGAAGATACAAGGAGGACACACAGGGGGAAAAGCAGGAACTACGCTGGAGTTCATCAAGCTTCAGCAACGATGCCACAAAGCAACAAACCACCTGCTTCCAACCTAGGTTTGAAGGAACTGAAAATATCACCAGCACCAATTCAAAGGAAGATAAGGGTATTATTTTAAACACCAATTGAATACTGATGATCAGCAGCTGGGTGGAAGGCGAGCTCCTGCTGGGTCCAAAAGGGAGAGAGATGAATCCAGCAGGAAAGCTACCTATACCAATGAAAACTGACAGCAGGAACAATGGAAAGTCAGGGAGTATTCTGCACTGCTAAACGCAGTGACCTTCTATTGCCAGAAACCACATGACTGTCTGTCACACGTGACACACCCGTGACACACTCGTGGTTGCCCGATTGTGGTGGTGGAAAGCCAACTTCACGTAAAATGCCTTGCTCTTCACCATTTCACCCTTGTCCCCGGAGCACCATGCGACGACTTTATTGCTCCGGTATCCATCCAAATAGTCTATATACGGCCCCTAAGAAGTGTGGTATTGAACTCTAAGTAAGTAGGACACTATTTTTTCTTGGTTGGAACAGATCAATGGTGGTATCATTTTATGGTAGACCGAGTAACGGTTGTATTAAAATATATCTTCTTATATAGGCCATCAGGTCTCATGGGCATTAGCTCATTTCTTACAATTAATCAGAAAGACTAAGAAGACGCTACTCTGAATGAGTCCTATGACAAATTTTACCGAATATCCAATTTATTTGCACTGATCACGGACGGCGTGCTTATTTTATGATGGCTTTTCATTACGGCATTATTAATTTGGGTGCAATGTATGGCATTATTATTTTTGAATCCTCAGCTGTATGCATTGCATTACACATATTCAGCTCACTCCTACACATCTGTACCACCCCCGTGCCAGCGGCCGAGCCGCTCGGATCCAGAGCCGCGGTGGCTCGAGGGGTCTCCGGATCTGGGGGGTCCGTGCGGACACTCGAATTATAAAGAAGAGTGGGGGGAAGTATACACAGGAGGTTTTAGAAAGTTCGTGACGCCACCCACGGTGCGTGGTAATGTAGGAAACCACCGCTGCTGTTGGTGGAGCCCGGTGGCGATGGTGTGGCAGCAGGATGTTTAACCCCTCCGTGGGTAGGGGGTTTGTGCCCCGGGGCCCGTTGGGGACACAGTGATTGGTGTGCCGCTGGGCAGAGGAAAAGGTTTCTCAGTCCAGGAATAATGACACCGACAGCTTGTAAACCAGAATTCTGAGCACCACTGCAGCTTGGAGGGAGCAGGCTGGGATCCGTGCCCCTTGGTGTTGCTGTTAGCCTGTGGAACTTTCCTTGGCACCTTTATCTCTATTTGGACCATCAAGTGTAAAACTCTTCGGGTCCCGCTCACCCGTATGGCTAACGGAGTGAGCTTGCTCTCAGGGTTCACGCGTAGGATTTCTTTGGACTGTATTGGGAAAGTCCTATCCCATCGATGCGCTAGTACCCCGATTTTGGAGCGGGTTGGGGATGAATCTTGAAGTCTTCACTCCCGTCGGGTAAATTACCAGAACGCGTGAAGCTACTTTCCGGCCTGGGGTCCATGTACTCCGTGGTGCCCTGGCCCCTGCCCGGTGATGGTTCAAGGCCGCCGGCTGCCCTCCTCGGCAGACCGTGCCACTTGACGCGATCCCCTGCGACCGGGGTTCCAGCTCCTACCAGGCCCAGACCAACGTCTGTCACCTAGTAGACTCCAGGAGCCCAGCTCCTAAGCTGTGACCTCTCCTCTTGAGAGTCACCACACCACTCCTCTCACTTTTTCGCTTTCCCCTACCAACTCCCATATGGGCGGCTCTATTCCCTTCAGGCCCTGCAATGGTATGTCTGGTGGGTTCAGTGTCAAGTGTTTCTAGGATTTTTACTGGCTAAGCTGTTAGCAACACCAAAGGACCAGGATCCGTAACCAAGGAGTGGATACTATGCAGAAGGGCAGGTTGCACAATACCCTGTGCCGACCTGATAGGCCAGGGCATCGCACATCCCCTACTAATTAATCCATCAAATCCATCACACTAAATTTTAGGTGGTAGTGATAGAAGATTTCAAATAATAGTGAACACTAAAAGGGCGTAGATGGTCTCTCCACGGCATAGATGATAACTAGCTGATTGGTGGGTATCCAACTGCTAGGGACTCGCACTAATTATCAGATTAGGGAATTTTTATCCCCCGATGGGACATTTATCCATTACAAAAAGTAGCTGTAGGTCGGACACCTGACCGCCGCACCATTCATTGCCTACAGGGCGCCAGAAAAAGGAGAGCGCTGTGCCCAGTAGCCACCCAGGGAATAAATGGAGTGGTGATCGAGCAATCGGTGACGGTCCCAGTGGTCTGAACCCATAATTCAACAAGTTATCACCTATCCAAAGGACAAGCTATAACTTGCCTTTACTGGACAACCCCTTAAAGGGCATTGAGCAAAATTGCACCAGAAATACGATGGAAGGTGCCAGAGAAGGAAATGTCAAGTCCTATATTGCAGATTTTCTATGGGGTCCCATGATGTCTATTTATGTCCCTGTATATTGCACAATCAGCCGGGGTCTGATTCTTGCAGGGAACGATGTATCAGTGCCACGAATTACCATCAGATGAGGCATGACGCTGAACCTGAGCCAAGGAGAAAGCGTGCGGGAAGACAAACAGCAGAGTCTGGAATCAGCGGTGAGTTATGGCAGCGCGGCCGCACTAATGACAGCCGGCTGGAAGGAAAGGCTGAATTGTTGCAGAGTTTAACATTTTGCTGAACTCGGTTTATTTTCTTCCTTATTTATCTGATGTTAACGGGAGTCACACGGATTAAACACCACAATATAATATATCAATTCAATACTTGCAATAATGGCCGATCTCATGACTGAGTATCACTAGATATTACACTTTGTTATGTCATTCATTGTTCTTTCCAAAAATTTGGTTCTCTGATATTTGACAGACGTCACGGAATCATTATAGATTTGCGGTACAGCGCCCACGTCTTCAAATCCTCCACAATGTACATCACTGTGCTAAGTACCATAAGAAGCTTTCACTTTTTCAGCCACCTGTTAGACTTTTTTTTTCTTGCACTTTTGGCCATACGGAGCAGATTTTTCAACTATAAAGGAGAGGAGATGTCTGACACCCTCCTAGAACACTTTTATACTATGCAATGTGTGACGACATGGACTCTCATGGGTTAAAGTTTTTTAGCATTCAGCCAGACAGGATGATAGATTGTTTATAGACGGGGGGGGATAAGTCCCTCATTGTTTTTACAAGACTCTTTTGGACTCATGTAATTGTGTTGGCCACTGAAAGCCAGACGTATTGTTTCTCCAGACTTTTCCCGTAATGATTGTATTGTAGTTGTGTATTGCTAATGTGATTAACTTAGTAGCCATTGTCTAGTCGGTGACTCACAGACTACATGTATACCCTCAATCTTTCTGTAGACATCATTTGGATGAACATTGTCCATGCAGCTTGAGATTCATCCAATGGGAGAGGCGCTCTTGTCCAACCAATCGATGAGGACGCAGTGTATCTAAGTGGAAGGCTGTGGCTATAAAAGGGACTTCTTTAAGCCACCAGGTTGTTGATGGATGCTGATGGATCCAGTCTAAGCTCTCAGGAGCTGACTAGAGGATCAGGATATCTTATAGCTTCAATCTAGGGGCTCCGGTTCCGGTTGGAGACCATATCCACAGCCTAGGGATTTCGACTCCGGCTGCCAGGATTGTAACATCATTCCAGGACTACCTAAGGAGGACACTCAGGTTGGGACAGTTCAGTCACCTGGCTACAGACTTTGCAGACCTCACACAGCTTCCTAAATCTGGCGCTATTCCTTTCTCGGTGGGTGGCCGCCAAAAGCGGGGTGCTGCTGGATTGGAGTAAGTGGCCCTGGAAGCTCTGAGGCATGGACATTCTAATCCCTGGTGAGCCAGCAGAAGGGTGAGACTCTGTTGCCTGTTACATTTGTGTTTGCTGGTTATGTGTTATGTGCCGTTAATTGTTTGGGGATCCAATAAAGTCTAATTATTGTGGTTCCCTCACCCTGTGTTGTCTGAGTAGTGTTCCGCCCATGGTTAAGGAGGCCGGCGTTCAGTTGGGATGAGCCCTGAGCCACGCTGTCTTTCTAAAGCCGGTGGGTTTTAGTGGACGAGAGCACCCACTGAGCCCTGTGTCTCCACACAATGTATTCTTGATGCACACTGTGTAATGCTCAATTCGATGCAATGTCTCCCATTAAAGTGTGAGAATACAAAGAATTTTTCTATATGCTTTTTATTGTGAGAACATTTATATATTTCTATATGCTTTTCTATAACCAAACTTTCTTTTGTTATATGAGTAAGAAGAGAGAGAATGTTTTCTGATTATTGCTGCATATCAGGAAAGCAAGTATGTGTATAACAAGGTCACCAGCTGGCATCATGAGACAAGGGCCCCTCGAGGTATGGTGGATTCAAGATAAGGCACCATGAGCAATGGAATGGATGGACAGGGGAGATTAAAAAAATGGATAAATGTCTCAGACTTTTTGCACATGTTTTTTCTATAGCCAATGGCATACTTAGGAATTTTACTAAAAAATTAATCCATTACTGTTCTATAAAAGGCTTGTAAGAAAAAATAAAGCACTTGACATGGGCACCTTCACTGAGAAGGAATTCATACCAAATGTTATCTGTGTGGTCTGGATTTCTCCACTGGCACTCAGTGACTATTAATCAGATATTTCAGCAGACATTCACTGTTAAGAAGGAGATTTCCGAAACTATGGAATTTCTCCTTGACAAACGTAGATTAGACAGATGGGAAACGAAGATTTAAAGGTATTCCCATCTCCAAGATCCTATCCCTTATGTAGTAGGTGTAATAATAATAATATTAGCAAATACCTACAATTAGAAATGTAATATAGTTCTCCTGATATAGCCATGTCTCTTATCTCATGTGCATGGCATTGCAACTTAGTTGATCGTGGTCCTAACCATGGATACCTAACTGACTGTCACTATATGAGTGGATGTAACCATGGATACCTAAGGTCCTGCAATGCCCTGCACATAAGGTAAGAGACATGACTATATTAGGAGAACTATACTACATTTCTTATTGGAGGTATTTGCTATTATTATTACACCTACTACATATCTTGGAGCTGGGAATAGCCCTTTAACAGTCAGCCCCGCAGATGGGAGGAGTATTTGGGAGTAAGAGCAGAGTTATTTCTTGGCTAGAGACTGACAGGGAGTGCGATGGAGTAGGACGCAGAGGGTGTGATGGGAGAAGAAGAACAGAGATAGCAAAGTTCTGTAACTGATCCAGTGGGGCAGTATTATGGCCAGAGCATCCTGAACCCTGTGTGGTGAAGTAGATTAGAGACAAGAAGAGAGATCTGCAGTAGATACGGCCCAGGGCCAAAGGAGGCAGAGCTGTGGTTAGTGAGTAACCCTGAGACAGCACAGGCAAAGAGGGGCTGAAGAGGCAACGTGTAGGCCAGAGAAGAACTACAGATATGAGTTGGACCACTTGTTTGTATAGGTGCTATCTGTTGGTGAACTACGTTATTTACAGTCATATGAAAAAGTTTGAGCACCCCTATTAATGTTAAGCTTTTTTCTTTATAACAATTTGGGTTTTTGCAGCAGCTATTTCAGTGTCATATATCCAATAACTGATGGACTCAGTAATATTTCTGGATTGAAATGAGATTTATTGTACTAACAGAAAATGTGCAATCTGTATTTAAACTAAATTTGACAGGTGCATAAGTATGTGCACCTCGACATAAAAGTGACATTAATATTTTGTAGATCCACCTTTTGCAAAAATCACAGTCTCTAGTCACTTTCTGTAGCTTTTAATGAGTTCCTGGATCTTAAGTTTGATGGTCGCCGAGCATGAACAGCCGCTTCACATCATCCCACAGATTTTCAATGATATTCAGGTCTGGGGACTGGGATGGCCATTCCAGGACATTGTAATTGTTCCTCTGCATGAATGCCTGAGTAGATTTGGAGCGGTGTTTTGGATCATTGTCTTGCTGAAATATCCATCCCCTGCGTAACTTCAACTTCGTCACTGATTCTTGCACATTATTGTCAAGAATCTGCTGATACCGAGTTGAATCCATGCGACCCTCAACTTTAACAAGATTCCTGGTGCCGCCATTGGCCACACAGCCCCAAAGCATGATGGAACCTCCACCAAATTTTACTGTGGGTAGCAAGTGGTTTTCTTGGAATGCCGTGTTTTATTGCCTCCATGCATAACGCCTTTTTGTATGGCCAAACAGCTCAATCTTTGTTTCATCAGTCCACAGGACCTTCTTCCAAAATGTAACTGGCTTGTCCAAAGGTGCTTTTGCATACTTCAGGCGACTCTGTTTGTGACGTGCTTGCAGAAACGGCTTCTTTCCCATCACTCTCCCCATACAGCTTCTCCTTGTGCAACGTGCGCTGTATTGTTGACCGATGCACATTGACACCATCTGCAGCAAGATGATGCTGCAGGTCTTTGGAAGTGGTCTGTGGATTGTCCTTGACTGTTCTCACCATTCTTCTTCTCTGCCTTTCTGATATTTTTCTTGGCCTGACACTTCTGGGCTTAACAAGAACTGTACCTGTGTTCTTCCATTTCCTTACTATGTTCCTCACAGTGGAAACTGACAGTTTAAATCTCTGAGACAACTTTTTGTACCTTCCCCGGAACATCTATGTTGAATAATCTTTGTTTTCAGATCATTTGAGAGTTGTTTTGAGGAGCCCATGATGCCACTCTTCATAGGGGATTCAAATAGGAGAACAACTTGCAAGTGGCCACCTTAAATACCTTTTCTCATGATTGAATACATCTGCCTATGAAGTTCAAAGCTCAATGAGGTTACAAAACCAATTTAGTGCTTCAGTAAGTCAGTAAAAAGTAGTTAGGAGTGTTCAAATCAAGAAATTGATGAGTGCCCATACTTATGCACCTGTCAAATTTAGTTTAAATACGGATTGCACATTTTCTGTTAGTACAATAAACCTCATTTCAATCCAGAAATATTACTCAGTCCATCAGTTATTAGATATATGAGACTGAAATAGCTGTTGCAAAAATCCAAATTGTTATAAAGAAAAAAGGTTAATATTAATAGGGGTGCCCAAACTTTTTCATATGACTGTACATATATTATTTCATTTATTGGAGGGTATTTACTCATTTTTGTTTTTATTCTAGGTTATGTTTTATAATGGTCGTAGTGTGAACATGCATCAATACATTGCACCTATACTAACGTGCTCCAGCTGGCTTTTGCTTACTTTTTTTTGTATTTTGTACATACTGGGGCTTAGCGCCCCCTTTTTGGGCTCTGCATCTCTACAGGCATGTGTCTAAACAATCAGTTCTGCCACCATCTATTGAGGCCTACAGGAACTTACTAGAGGTAGGACCATCCTGTTGGGGTCTACCTTCTCACTGTGGGATGGCTTTACACTTTTTTGATCAAAACTGAGCGTCCTTTTCACGACTATCTCTCTGCTGGTTATTCTCTTTTGGATGCTGATCCTGGAGAGGGAAGGAGTTGCTGAAATCCTCAGTTGAAGTTCCTGTGGTGCCTGGAGTCTTAGTACTATAATATATATATATATATATATATATATATATATATATATATATATATATATAATTGCCTTATTCTGTCTGTCTTTCTGTCTGTCTGTCTGTCTTGCTCCAAAATTGTGTCCTTACGGTGACAAACAGCGGATTGGCCGCTGGGCTCGCCATGGCCCCGCCCCCCGCACGGATTGGCCGCTCGACTCGCCTCCGTTCCCCCGCACAGATTGGCCATGTCCTTACGGTGACAAACAGCGGATTGGCCGCTGGGCTCGCCATGGCCCCGCCCCCCCGCACGGATTGGCCGCTCGGCCTCACGGATTGTCCGCTCGCCTCGGCTCCTCCCCCGCACGGATTGCCCCGCACGGATTGGCCGCTCGCCCAGGCTCCGCCCCCCACACGGAATGGCCTCTCGCCCCGAGGTGAGCGCATCAAGGTCCTGCAGCGGCGGAACACACACACACACACGCACAGACATAAGAACAGACACACACACACACACATCAGATCACACTCACTCTCACACACACCTCACACACACATCAGATCGCATCCACACACTCACAACATCCCGTGATATCGCTTGCTTCTCGGCGGCGATCCTGTGCGTGCAGTGACCTTCCAGGACCTGCCGGAGGATCACATGGCCAGAAGCATGTGGTATCTCCCAATGTTGTGATTGTGTGAGCGCATATGTGCGATATCGTCAGTGTGTATGTGTGAGTGTATGCGATCGGATGTGTGTGAGTGTGTTCTGATGTGTGAGTGTGTTTGTGTGAGTGTATGTGATCGGATCTGTGAGTGTCGGCAGAGGAGCACGGCGTGCAGCACAGCTGCTGGGACCGCCCACCGGTGGGCACAGGGAGAAGTGGGGTGTGTGTGTGAGTGTATGCGATCAGATGTGTGCGTGTATACTGTCTGATGTGTGACTGTGGAGCACGATGGGGGGTGCGCAGCATGGGGGATGGAGCACAATGGGGAGTGCGCAGCATGGGGGATGGAGCACGATGGGGAGTGCGCAGCATGGGGGATGGAGCACGATGGGGGGTGCGCAGCATGGCGGATGGAGCACGATGGGGAGTGTGCAGCATGGGGGATGGAGCACGATGGGAGGTGCGCAGCATGGGGGATGGAGCACGATGGGGAGTGCGCAGCATGGGTGATGGAGCACGTTTGGGAGTGCGCAGCATGGGGGATAGAGCACGATGGGGAGTGCGCAGCATGGGGGATGGAGCACGTTTGGGAGTGCGCAGCATGGGGGATGGAGCACGATGGGGGGTGCACAGCATGGGGGATGGAGCACGATGGGGGGTGCGCAGCATGGGGGATGGAGCACGATGAGGAGTGCGCAGCATGGGGGATGGAGCACGATGGGGGGTGCGCAGCATGGGGGATGGAGCACGATGGGGAGTGTGCAGCATGGGGGATGGAGCACGATGGGGGGTGCGCAGCATGGGGGATGGAGCACGATGGGGAGTGCGCAGCATGGGTGATGGAGCACGTTTGGGAGTGCGCAGCATGGGGGATAGAGCACGATGGGGAGTGCGCAGCATGGGGGATGGAGCACGTTTGGGAGTGCGCAGCATGGGGGATGGAGCACGATGGGGAGTGCGCAGCATGGGGGATGGAGCATTATGGGGGGGTGCACAGCATGGGGGATGGAGCACGATGGGGGGTGCGCAGCATGGGGGATGGAGCACGATGGGGAGTGCGCAGCATGGGGGATGGAGCACGATGGGGGGTGCGCAGCATGGGGATGGAGCACGATGGGGATGGAGCACGATGGGGAGTGCGCAGCATGGGGGATTGGGCACGTTTGGGAGTGCGCAGCATGGGGGATGGAGCACGATGGGGAGTGCGCAGCATGGTGGATGGAGCACGATGGGGAATGCGCAGCATGGGGGATGGAGCACGATGGGGATTGCGCAGCATGGGGGATGAAGCACGATGGGGGGTGCGCAGCATGGGGGATGGAGCACGATGGGGGGTGCGCAGCATGGGGGACGGAGCACGATGGGGGGTGCGCAGCATGGGGGATGGAGCACGATGGGGGGTGCACACCTCCCCCCAAAACACACACACACCGCCACACACGCACTGCACAACACACCACACACACACTGGGAACCACAAACACCGCCCTACACAGACACCCACACACACAGACAACGCCGCACACACACAACACCCAACAAACAAACAGCGCGGCACACACAAATATACGCACATACCGCACAACACACACATTGCACAAAACATACCTCCCACCAAAACACACACACACCCCCCACACCCACACAAACCGTGCAACACACACAGCGCTCCACAAACAACGCAACACACACAACGCAACACACAAACAACACTGCTCTCACCCCCCGCCACACCCAGACAACACCCAGAACATGTACAGCGCCCTACACAAACACTTAGTAACTACACACAACAACATCTATATATATATATATAACAAAAATCATACATTAACTACACAATACGTAAATTCTAGAATACCCGATGCGTAGAATCGGGCCACCTTCTAGTAATATATATATATAATTGCCTTATTCTGTCTGTCTGTCTTGCTCCAAAATGACATCATTACAGTGACAACCGTCGCCACACCGCGCGCGCTAAAGAGCCTGCAACCAACGGTTGTTGTTCTGGAGATCGTCGATGCTGTGCACAACCTCATACTGGAGAATCCACGAATTTCAGCTAAAGCAATAGCAGACATCATGGGGATTTCCCGTGATCATGTTTCTGTCATTATCCATGAACATTTGAACATGTGGAAGCGATCTGCAAAGTGGGTCCCCAAATGTTTGACAAAAGATCACAGAAACATGCGAGTGAAAACTTGCCGATCTATTTGTCAGCGTTTCTGGACTGATAAGAACTTCCAGGATCTACTGGTCTCTATGGATGAGACCTGGATTCATTTTTATGACCCTGAAAACAAGGAGCAGTCAAGAGTGGAGGCACAGTGGTTCTCCTCGTCCAAAGAAGTTCAGGGAGCAAAATTCAGCCACTAAGGTGATGACGTCTGTGTTCTGGGATAAGGAGGGTGGTTCTGGAATAAGGAAAGTGTGCTACTAGTGGACTACCTTCAAAAGGGTTCCACCATCAATGCACGGTATTACAATGAACTTCTGGACCAACTGAAGGCAGCTCTGAAGGCCAAAAGGTGCGGCAAGCTGTCCAAAGGAATCTTGTTCCTGCAAGACAACGCCTCCGCTCACACTGCACAAGGGACCATAACAAAACTGGCAGAGCTGGGCTTCCAGCTGGTGACCACCCACCTTATTCACCAGATCTAGCCCCCCCTGACTGTCATCTGTTTCCAAATCTGAAGAAATACCTCAAGGGTACCAAATTTCACACCATTTCTGATGTTATGGCTGCTACAGATGCCTGGTTTGATTCACAACTGAAATCCTTCTTTTTGCTAGGCAAACTTGGAATACCGATGTAAGAAGTGTGTTGACATCAGTGGAGAGTATGTGGTATAAATGTGAAGTTTTATCATCCTATCTCGTATCTTTCTGGGTAAAGCCAAAGACTTATCAGCAGCCCCTCATTGTGCAGCGGTGGGCTAGTGTCCCTTACGTGCTCACTCCCTAGCTAGGGACTATGGTAGGGTCTTTTCAGGGCTTCGGCTACAGGTGAGGAACCTGTATAGGGACTGACCAGGAGTGTAGGGTACAGCGGCAGGTAAGTTAAGGAGGTGTCCATCTCCCCTCTCACTAGTCCTAGCGCCCTCCATTGTTAAAGTGCACCCGGTGTACCCCTTATTTGTTGTAGTGTAATCCCTGTTGTTGTGAGTTTTGGCCCCCCTTAGTCCGCGTCGTGACAGTCCTGTTATTTACATGCACTATTGCTATTTACTTTCTCATTTACTTACTGCATGGTATTTGCTCATTTTTTGTTTTATTCTAGGTTAAACTTTAGGCCTAACCTGGTCATAGTGAAGAAATACTGGACTTACCAGGCTGGGGCGACAGCATCACGGGAGAGGGATATGGTCAGTGGAGGACAGATAAAAGGAATGAAGTAGTCTGGTCTGAGAAGTTGTATTGCTAAAATGTCATTTACAAGTGAATCGTCTCCATGTGTAACCAAAATGCCAGACGTCTGATTTTTGCATACAAGTGTTTTTTACGGTCAGCACTCCTACCTGTGACAGTCTATGGGACCATTCACATGTCCATGATTTTTCATAAACCGTGGGATCCACGGAAAATCATGGAGACGTTTTCTGTCTTGATCCGAGGGTCAGAATCACTAATGCAAATGTACGGATATGTGAAAATTGGATGATATCTGAGTGTGGTCCAGGTTTCACAGCCTGTCAGAATGGAGAAGGTGGAGAACTTTTTTTTTTTCTCTTCTCATACGAGGAAGAATCGATGGTGGATGCACCATTAGGCCTGTTTCAGATGTCAGTGATTCCGGTACGCATGTGCTAATTTTTATACGTACCAGTATCATGGACATACGCAGACCCATTATAATCAATTGGTCTGCACACACATCAGTGATTTTTCACTGACCGTGTCTCTGTGCGGCGTACACGCGTGTCCGTGACTGCCGCAAGGAGACATGTCCATTTTTTTGTGGCATCACTGATGTCCCAGGGACCACACTATGGTGTGCTCCGTGAAACACATACCAGAAAAAAACGTACATTGAAAATAAAAAACATTTTTAACTCACCTTTTCCAGCGACGCTGTGTTCTGCCCTTGCTCTCTGCCGCTTCCTGCCCGGCTCATTACTGTCGTGCATATTCATTATGCACGACACAGCCGACCCGGAAGTAAATGCAGAGGTCAGAGAGTGGCGCGGGACTCTTCAGCACCACGGACAGCAGGAGCGGGGACAGGTGAGTATACATGGACAACCCACGTGTGCCGTGATTCACGGCACATGGAGGGACAGATGCGGTTTTTTAAAAGTCAGTGAAAAACGTCTGTGTTTTTCACTGACGTGGGAAACAGGCCTTATAAAGGAGAATTAATGGGATACCTGGTTAGGTAATGAATTATGCGCTTCTCCCACCATTACCCCACTCCCACAAGTCTATTACTTGACTCCTTTTCTCATTCTTCGCCTTCCTCCCCAGATCTGGGGTCTCTCGTCCCGGTTGTCTGGTTGTGTTATAGTGGTAATACAACATCAATGCACTGGTGGATCCGGGAATAGCAGCTGCTCGGAAGATGCATTGAAAACTGGAAATCTCTTTGGTAAAACTCATTCTCCCCAAGACTAAATGGACTTGATGACAAACAGCATTTCTGCTCGGGTAATGGAGCCGGCTGCGGATCTGGAGACGTTCCTGGAGGATCTCCTTCTTCTCTGACATCTCCACACTTCATTAGTTTTCATTTGTACGAGGGAAATTAAATAATAGCATCGTTCTTCCATAAAGGAGTCACAGCCACGGAGACTGTTTCCTATTAGCTGGGAAACCAAACGTAAGAGAGAGGAAAACGAGACCCAAGTAGCTGGAACATTAGTGTTTGGGTATATATATATATATATATATATATATATATATATATACAGTGCTGGCCAAAACTATTGGCACCCCTGCAATTCTGTCAAGAGAGTACCCAGTTTCTTCTTGAAAATGATTGCGATCACACATTCTTTGGTATTATCTTCATTTATTTTGCTTGCAATGAAAAAACACAAAAGAGAATGAAACAACAATCAAATCATTGATCATTTCACACAAAACTCCAAAAATGGGCCAGACAAAAGTATTGGCACCCTTAGCCTAATACTTGGTTGCACAACCTTTAGCCAAATAACTGCGAACAACCACTTCCGGTAACCATCAATGAGTTTCTTACAATGCTCTGCTGGAATTTTAGACCATTCTTCTTTGGCAAACTGCTCCAGGTCCCTGAGATGTGAAGGGGGCCTTCTCCAAACTGCCATTCTCAGATCTCTCCACAGGTGTTCTATGGGATTCAGGTCTTGACTCATTGCTGGCCACTTTAGTAGTCTCCAGTGCTTTCTCCTCTCAAACCATTTTCTAGTGCTTTTTGAAGTGTGTTTTGGGTCATTGTCCTGCTGGAAGACCCATGACCTCTGAGGAAGACCTAGCTTTCTCACACTGGGCCCTACATTATGCTGCAAAATTTGTTGGTAGTCTTCAAACTTCATAATGCCATGCACACGGTCAAGCACTCCAGTGTCAGAGGCAAAACATCAGGGAACCTCCGCCATGTTTGACTGTAGGGACCGTGTTCTTTTCTTTGAATGCCTCTTTTTTTTTCCTGTAAACTCTATGTTGATGGCTTTTCCCAAAAAGCTCTACTTTTGTCTCATCTGACCAGAGAATATTCTTCCAAAACGTTTTAGGCTTTCTCAGGTAAGTTTTGGCAAACTCCAGCCTGGCTTTTTTATGTCTCGGGGTAAGAAGTGATGTCTTCCTGGGAATCCTACCCTACAGTCCCTTTTCATTCAGATGCCGACGGATAGTACGGGTGGACACTGTTGTACCCTCGGACTGCAGGGCAGCTTGAACTTGTTTGGATGTTAGTCGAGGTTCTTTATCCAAATACCATAAAACCCTAACTAAAACTTAACATTTATTGATGTTATTAAAAGGCAAAATACCACAATTCAAGTGATTAAAGTAACTTAGTGCACAGAGGAGAGAGGGAAAATCAATCCCTACAATATCCACTCCCTCCTGTGCCCTACCGAGCCGTGGAGGTTGGCACCCTAAAGATACGTAGTGGCGCCCCAACTCCTCGACGGCTGTCCCTGCTATATCCCTGTGAACCCCTAAACACAAAGATAAGGTGCAGTGCATATAAATAAAGTGATGATGTGCAAATATGGAGTTCACAAATAACCTCAAATATCAGGAGGTCACAATCGTTTTCAATGAAAACCACAGTTATAGCAGGACATTAATACTTAGCTAAAAGCTGCCTCACACCTCAACGCGTTTCCCCATTTCATGGTTCATCAGGAGGCCGATGTCAGTCTGTTGTGGTCCGATATACCTATAGCAGCCAGTGTGCTGCTAGATTTTCATGATCCTTAGCATCATGAAAATCTAGCAGCACAGAGGTTGTGTTGATGAGAATTTGTATCTGCGGACAGGATGTGGGTAAGAAAGGGATCCTGCTTGCACCGGAGCCCATCAAGGAAGATGTGTCCCTGATTATGGGCAGGAACATCTTACGTAAGCTGGATCAAATTCTGGTCACCAAAAGGAGCCCCAGGTACTGAAAGGCTGCCACACCGCACAGAGCTACCCATGAAGCATTCCAGCTCCTAATCCGTGTCTGTGGAGCTTAGAAAAGTGTGCCACCTCTTCATCCCGTAGGGGCCATTAGAATCCCCAGACAGGAGCCTGTGAACCTATCCCCGGGCAAGAAAGTGTGCTTCACCTGCGGATCGGGACCTACTCTTGAGGGATTGGACTTGCGCTGTGTCTTATTGGTTGGGTCATTTGTTGCCATAATTATTCCATGTGGTGAAATCCTTCTATTATATCTACGGCTTCACCACTCACTATTTAGCCACATCGGGCTTTGTTCTTATTTGCATTCCATTGTGGGTTCCATCATCTTTGAAGACAACAATTCTCCAATATTCAGTGCTATTTTTGCTGTGGAACTGACCTTTATGGAAAAAGGATCCGTCACATCGTGATGAAGCTCAAAGACTAAAGCATAATCATAGAACAAGCTTCTGTAACTTTCAAATATATCACCTGTACATTTTTAGGTTGTGAACCTGTAGGAGGTGGTCGAGCCCTGAAATGTAAAGTATATGGTTATGTAGAGAGCAATGTGTTATCAACATACATATTTAGCAATAGGCATATGTTATGCTACTAGCTGGGTGGGATTCCAGATACAGCAGAGCGGGATTGTTACCAGAGGTGCCACCTGGTGGTTGGGATGAGATAACGGCAGGATGGAAGAGATAGTGTTAAAAGGATAGTGACAGATGTGAGAAAGAGGCTGGTTTGGAGGTTTCGAGAGGAGACAGTCTCAGCCAGGGTTCAAGTGCGAGAAGACGTGGCTTCGGTGCTAGTGCCAGTCAGGGAACCTTGAGGTATCCTCGAGAGGTCAGGAGCCTACAGCTCACCCAGGTGGGCTTAGAGAGCTACCGGGGCCCAGAATTGGATGAAGGTCAGATGAAATGGATCAGGGGGAAGGAGACAAAGACCCCGAAGCTTGAGGAGGAGATCAAAGATAGCGGAGGTCCACAGGTTGGGAGTTAGTACTCCACATTGAAATGAAGGAAGCAAGAGAAAGGCCATGTCTCTCAGAACGGTGTGAAGAATAAAGTGAACTTTCTGGTTGTCTAAGTGAACTGTGGTGTCGCAGGAGATTCTGACTATCTACGATGAGGACCACCAGTGGTGTGACGGACACTGGCCTGAAGAAACCAGTAAGTGTCATGCACCTCACTCAACTTCCCAGGAGCACACAGAGTCTCCTTAGTGAAGGAGTGAGGCTCCCGAGTGGCCCGGGGCTGGCACCGTCCTTTATACTTGTATAGACTTTTTTTTAACTTATGTAGAGGGGAGGAAACACTTGGCTGACAGGGCTCTGCTCTACTTCACCAGACTAAACATGTTTGGGTTCTACCCCAGATGGAGGGTGTGACACTTCGGTCTTTAGGAAGCATTCACCTCCCCTTCAGCTGGTCACCGTCGTAGACATGGCACGGCGACACTTCACACAAAGAGTCTCTTTACTAAATAACATGGAATGGTTTATTTGTTCTTCAACCTTTTTGACAAACAAGGCCATTCCTATCCAGTCCTGCCGGTGTTCCCTGGGATACTTCTTCTCCGTAGCCCGCTGTCTGGGAATTAGCCTTCCCGCTGCCGAACCTAACCTTCCACCTGACACAGTTCTCATCTCTATGGCTACCAATGTCCAAACGCTGTCTTAGACAGCTACACTAAGCCCGTCCCAAGATGAGCCATAGGCTCCGGACACACAGAGGATATCTTTAGGTTTACCGACAGGCCCAAGTTACCAAGCACTGTCTACAAACCTAGAACCTCTCTGAAGAACTAACATCTCTGAGGCCTGTCTCACCAGCCAACCCTCTGTCACACCTCCCATCCCTGCTCTCCATTACCACATCAACTGGGAAGTACCTACTACAGTATGCATACTAAAACTTTCCCTTGCTGTAATCCAGGGGTCTCAAACTCGGCTGGGTTTATGGCCCGCACATAGAAAAAAAATAATTTGGGGGGCCACATTGATTGCAGGACAAAGTGATATTTTTATTGGTACCATATTTTTATTTTCTCTGCATCTTTTGGATCACTGCTTTTGAATATTTTTGCTCGTTTATTATAACAAACGGTAAAAAAAAATGTAATCCTTTATTTTTTTACATTTTATCCCTTTCTTGTAATATAGTTTAGCACAGTATAGTGATTTTGGCCAACATTTTTTAGTAACGTCCCCCGTTCTGTTCCCCTTCTTGAAGTAATGTTCCAATCCTGGTCCCCATTCTGCAGTACTGTTCCCATCCTGGTCCCCATTCTGTAATAATGTGCCCATCCATGTCCTCATCCTGTAGTAAGTGCCCATCCTTGTCTCCTTTTACAAATGTGCCCCATCCTTGTCTCCATGCTGTAGTAATGTGCAATAGTAAATATTAAAGCAGGTGACGTCATACGCATCTGTGGCGCCCCTGACCTGGTCAGGCACCACTGAGTACTGCACCCATGCTGGGGTCAGTGCAACACAGGTAAACCAGAAGGCTGACCGAGGTGTGACTACACAGGGCATTGTATTCAGATCTCACACATCTACCTTTGATAGGGACCCCTGGGGAATCCAGGAGGGGACGTAGCCTCCATGTCCACTCAAGAGGTGTGGTAGAGAGCCTGGTTGCTAGGTTGCGTAGGCAGACAGAGTAGGGAGGAGGGAGCTGAGTCTGAAGTGGAGCTCAGGGAGAGCAGACGCAAAGAGGAGACCTGAAGCCGCCACTAGTCAGACAACATACGCGCAGTGACTACCGACGGGGGAGATCGGTCACCTGGTAGTGCCACCTGAAATCCACCCTAGGCTAGAGAGAGCAAAGGGGTGGCAGAGTAAGGGGACTGCCAGGGAGGTACCAGGCCCGCAAGGGTAACAGGGCCCAGTGCAGAGATTTATTCAATTTTCTCCTGCCAAACCTGCCGGTGGGCGCACTTCAGACCCACACCATACCACCACAGAGTCCGCAGCCACGTAGCAAAGAGAGGTCCCATAGTTCACAGGAGGCAAGCAGCCGGAGTAACCTGGTACAGGCTACAAGCAAACGGGCCAAAAGAAGGGGAGAGAGACATCAGCAACTTCACTGGGCGACCCCAGCAGGGCTTCAAGTAGGGGTCACCCCAAAACACATAGGGCTAGGAAGGCGAGTTGGTAGTCACCCTCATCAGCCAGCCGGAAGGATACCTGGTTCCAGCCTGGTTCATCCCAGCTACGACCGGGTTACTCACCCTACCATCAACTGTGAGTAAAAACCCTGAAAGACTGCCTGGACTGTGTTTGAGTCATTCTGCGCCTTGTGGTTCCACCCAATCAAAACGGGCCCTGGGGCCAGCCCTACTCTCGGGGGGCCACACCATCTAACTGCACCTACCAACAACCCCAGGCGTCCCTTAACCTGCAGTGGTGGTCCCCTGATCGCAATACCGAGAGTGGCGTCACGAAAATCCTAAAGAAGCAACCTACCTGTGACCAGACCATCCCACGTGGAGTCCCTGAAGGTAATGCACCAACACAACACCTGTGGGGCTTCACACATCAGCTAATTGCCTCTAATTGGCCAGTGGCTGCCATTGTAGTAGTGCAGAGATAGCTTTACTCTGTCCAGCACCGGTAAAACGTTCATCTGAAACAAAGCAATGAGAAGTGACGGCTGCAGCCCCTGCACCGGCCACGATAATAAAGGGGGTATGTGCCTGCGGGCTACAAGAAGCAGCCTGAGGGGCCGCATGGTGCCCACGGGCCGTGTGTTTGAGACCTTTGCTCTAATCACTATCCATCTAACAATCTATACTTTACATCATACCGTTATTAGATTACTCGCATATTATAAATGATACTTTATATTACTATAAAACACACAGAGTAAAACATAGTATTAATAAAACACTTTAAACTTTCGCCCGCTAGATGGCGCCGACCGCAGGACTGCATGGCTCTCCTACACGGCCAGCACGAATTCTCCAGCAGCAGAAACACTCAGTCATTATTATAAAACACAACTATTACAATACACACTATAATATACCTAGAACATATCGTATTTAACCGCCGTAGAAGTGCGGTAATCTGGCCTCCTCCTACACTATACAAATGAATGGAGCGACAGAGCGCATGATTGACAAGCTCTCTATTCACATTGAACCACGGTTCTCGAGATCAGCGGAGGTCCCAGCTCTCGGCCCACCAGCGACCAAGAACTTATCCCCTATCCCACGGGTGAGACCCCTCTCAGGTCCTGTTTTCAGTCTGTGGATGTAATCAAGGATGTTCTTCACTTACAGCAAACAGAGTTATTGACAATGTGTAACAGAACGTTCAAGAACCTTTTATTATTTAAAATTATTTTTGTTCTTGTTTTATTTACTATTTTGTTTATTTGTTATGGCTTTTGTCATTTATCCAAATAACAGTATCCATTACATAGTAGCCATGGGTATGAAGAGACCTGCGCTCCATCGCTCAGTGCCGCGCTGCACTTGCCTAGATGGGTGATACAGCTTCTTCCTCCTCCATGTTTCCGTGTTAGTCAGGGTTTCAGTTTCCCCTAAATGTTCTCATTCATTTCCATGATGAAGTGTTAACATGGTGCAGCTGCAGGTAGTGGAGGGTCTGGTGCGTTGGGGGGTTATACACGTGATACGGATTGTTACAATATCTGATACAATATCTGTTACTGCCCATTACATATATATATATATATATATATATATATAAAATATATATTATATATATATATATATATATATATATATATATATATAAAAATATAATATATATATATAATATATTATATTTTTATATATATATATATAAAAATATAATATATTATATATATATATATATATATATATTTATATATAAATATATACATATACAGTAAAGACCAAAAGTTTGGAAACACCTTCTCATTCAAAGAGTTTCCTTTATTTTCATGACTCTGAAAACTGTAGATTCACATTGAAGGCATCAAAACTATGAATTAAAACATGTGGAATGAAATACTTAACAAAAAAGTGTGAAACAACTGAAAATATGTCTTATATTCTAGGTTCTTCAAAGTAGCCACCTTTTGCTTTGATTACTGCTTTGCACACTCTTGGCATTCTCTTGATGAGCTTCAAGAGGTAGTCACCGGAAATGGTTTTCACTTCACAGGTGCGCCCTGTCAGGGTTAATAAGTGGGATTTCTTGCCTTATAAGTGGGGTTGGGACCATCAGTTGTGTTCTGCAGAAGTCTGGTGGATACACAGCTGATAGTCCTACTGAATAGACTGTTAGAATTTGTATTATGGCAAGAAAAAAGCAGCTAAGTAAAGAAAAACGAGTGGCCATCATTTCTTTAAGAAATGAAGGTCAGTCAGTCCGAAAAATTGGGAAAACTTTGAAAGTGTCCCCAAGTGCAGTGGCAAAAAACATCAAACGCTACAAAGAAACTGGCTCACATGAGGACCGCCCCAGGAAAGGCAGACCAAAAGTCACCTCTGCTGCGGAGGATAAGTTTATCCGAGTCACCAGCCTCAGAAATCGCAGGTTAATAGCAGCTCAGATTAGATACCAGTTCAATGCCACACAGAGTTCTAGCAGCAGACACATCTCTAAAACAACTGTTAAGAGGAGACTTTGTGCAGCAGCCTTCATGGTAAAATAGCTGCTAGGAAACCACTGCTAAGGACAGGCAACAAGCAGAAAATACTTGTTTGGGCTAAAGAAATCAAGGAATGGACATTAGACCAGTGGAAATCTGTGCTTTGGTCTGATGAGTCAAAATTTGAGATCTTTGGATCCAACCACTATGAATATGTGTGACGCAGAAAAGGTGAACGGATGGACTCTACATGCCTGGTTCCCACCGTGAAGCATGGAGGAGGAGGTGTGATGGTGTTGATTTATTGTTGGGGATTTATTCAAAATTGAAAGCATACTGAACCAGCATGCCTACCACAGCATCTTGCAGCGGTGTGCTATTCCATCCGGTTTGCGTTTAGTTGGACCATCATTTATTTTTCAATAGGACAATGACACCAAACACACCTCCAGGCTGTGTAAGGGCTATTTGACTAAGAAGGAGAGTGATGGGGTGCTACGCCAGATGACCTGGCCTCCACAGTCACCAGAACTGAACCCAAGCGAGATGGTTTGGGGTGAGCTGGACCGCAGAGTGAAGACAAAAGGGCCAACAAGTGCTAAGCATCTCTGGGAACTCCTTCAAGACTGTTGGAAGACCATTTCCGGTGACTACCTCTTGAAGCTCATCAAGAGAATGCCAAGAGTGTGCAAAGTAGTAATCAAAGCAAAAGGTGGCTACTTTGAAGAACCTAGAATATAAGACATATTTTCAGTTGTTTCACACTTTTTTTGTTAAGTATTTCATTCCACATGTGTTAATTCATAGTTTTGATGCTTTAAATGTGAATCTACAATTTTCAGAGTCATGAAAATAAAGAAAACTCTTTGAATGAGGTGTGTCCAAACGTTAGGTCTGTACTGTATATATAATGTAAGTCGTATCGGCATTTGGGGTTTAAAGGTCTAGGCACTGTGGCACATCATATCCGGGGGCGAAGAGTAAAACACAGAATTGCTCATCTTTAGCTTCCTGGTTCATAAATAGAATCCCAAAATGACACCAAATGAGACCGGTGTGGTTTCTAATCTCATTCAGGAAATATATATATACAGTCATATGAAAAAGTTTGGGCACCCCTATTAATGTTAACCTTTTTTCTTTCTAACAATTTGGCTTTTTGCAACAGCTATTTCAGTTTCATATATCTAATAACTGATGGACTGAGTAACATTTCTGGATTGAAATGAGGTTTATTGTACTAACAGAAAATGTGCAATCCGCATTTAAACAAAATTGACCGGTGCAAAAGTATGGGCACCCTTATCAATTTCTTGATTTGAACACTCCTAACTACTTTTTACTGACTTACTAAAGCACTAAATTGGTTTTGTAACCTCATTGAGCTTTGAACTTCATAGGCAGGTGTATCCAAACATGAGAAAAGGTATTTAAGGTGGCCACTTGCAAGTAGTTCTCCTATTTGAATCTCCTATGAAGAGTGGCATCATGGGCTCCTCAAAACAACTCTCAAGTGATCTGAAAACAAAGATTATTCAACATAGTTGTTCAGGGGAAGGTACAAAAAGTTGTCTCAGAGATTTAAACTGTCAGTTTCCACTGTGAGGAACATAGTAAGGAAATGGAAGAACACAGGTACACTTCTTGTTAAGCCCAGAAGTGGCAGGCCAAGAAAAATATCAGAAAGGCAGAGAAGAAGAATGGTGAGAACACTCAAGGACAATCCACAGACCACCTCCAAAGACCTGCAGCATCATCTTGCTGCAGATGGTGTCAATGTGCATCGGTCAACCATACAGCGCACTTTGCACAAGGAGAAGCTGTATGGGAGAGTGATGCGAAAGACGCCGTTTCTGCAAGCACGCCACAAACAGAGTCGCCTGAGGTATGCAAAAGCACATTTGGACAAGCCAGTTACATTTTGGAAGAAGGTCCTGTGGACTGATGAAACAAAGATTGAGTTGTTTGGTCATACAATAAGGCGTTATGCATGGAGGCAAAAAAAAACAGCATTCCAAGAAAAGCACTTGCTACCCACAGTAAAATTTGGTGGAGGTTCCTTCATGCTTTGGGGCTGTGTGGCCAATGCCGGCACCGGGAATCTTGTTAAAGTTGAGGGTCGCATGGATTCATCTCAGTATCAGCAGATTCTTGACAATAATGTGCAAGAATCAGTGACGAAGTTGAAGTTACGCAGGGGATGGATATTTCAGCAAGACAATGATCCAAAACACCGCTCCAAATCTACTCAGGCATTCATGCAGAGGAACAATTACAATGTTCTGGAATGGCCATCCCAGTCCCCAGACCTGAATATCATTGAACATCTGTGGGATGATTTGAAGCGGCTGTCCATGCTCGGCGACCATCAAACTTAACTGAACTGGAATTGTTTTGTAAACAGGAATGGTCAAATATACCTTCATCCAGGATCCAGGAACTCATTAAAAGCTACAGGAAGCGACTAGAGGCTGTTATTTTTGCAAAAGGAGGATCTACAAAATATTAATGTCACTTTTATGTTGAGGTGCCCATACTTTTGCACCGGTCAAATTTTGTTTAAATGCGGATTGCACATTTTTGTTAGTACAATAAACCTCATTTCAATCCAGAAATATTACTCAGTCCATCAGTTATTAGATATATGAAACTGAAATAGCTGCTGCAAAAACCCAAATTGTTATAAAGAAAAAAGGTTAACATGCAAAGTTTGGACCTGGGTCCCCCCATATACGGACACTCGGGGTACGGGATAATGACATTGACACTCTTCATCATTGCTTTGTGCGATGATGGGCAAGAGCGTGCAGGAGAGGGGAGCCTGATGCCACCATAGTCTGTTGTTACAGTGCAACTTCCCTCTCACAGAGAGGAGCCGGCTGTTTCTCTGCAGAGTGGGCAACGGGCCCCTAACCCTGCCGGGCCCGGTCGCAGTGGCGATTTCTGCAACCACGGTCGTTACGCCCATGTATGTGTGTATGTATATATATATATATATATATATATATATATATATATAATATCTCTATCTCTCTCAGAATATCATTAACCACGTATGTGAGAGTTTAGCCGATTCCTTCACATCCACCAGAGATGGTCGGCTCCAGCCAGGAAAACATGTTATTTATTGCATATCAGCGCTTATATAAATTCTTAGCCCCTATAAACCTCATAAAGCATCTCTGATTTATACATCCTGAAATCAGAAACAAATTACCCTTTTTTTTATCTTTCATATACAATGAAATTAGTAAATATCTAAGCAGATTGAAATGTGCATGGCTTGTAGAGAATCTCCCCGGGGAGCTATGAAAGCCGCCGCTATTCATAACCCGGTCTGCGGGGACGCTTTAATAGTAGACGTGCACAATAGGATATTATATTCTTTCTGGAGGGTTTTTCTTTTTCTTTTTTTTTTCCTCTTCTCTGAAAGTTATTTGCGTTAAATAAATAAAAAGAAATGACCAATTTGAAAGTAATGTATCCTGAGCGGGGGCCAGAAATCTGCAGCTGCACCACGACCAGACACGGGAGATTCCTGCCGGGTCCGCCGAGGAAAATGTAATTTTGCACCTATGATGATGAGCGGGCAATATTAGCAGCACCTGCAGTATACAGTATATATACATAAAGATATATGCACACGTTATATATATATATACACACACACATATATATTTTATATATATATATATATATATATATATAGTGCCTTAAAGAAGTATTCATATCCCTGGGATGTGTAGGACCCTTGTCCTGCTGGGAGGTGAACCTATGGCCCAGTCTCAAGCCTTTTGCGGTCTCCTCACACAGGTTTTTCTCCAGGAAAACACAGCATGATACTTCCACCACCATGTGTGACGGTGGGGATGGTGTTTTCAGGGTGATGTGCAGCGGTAGTTTTCCTCCAGGATTGTCCTGTATTTATCTCCATTCATCTTCACATCAACTCTGACCAGCTTTGTTGCCCCTACTGAAGAAAAGCCTCCCTATAGCAGGATGCGGCCTCCACTATGTGTGACAGTGGGGATGGTGTTTTCTGTGTGATGTGCAGGGTTAGTTTAATTACACACAGGTGGACTCAATGTACTAATTAGGAGACTTCTGGAAGCAATTGGTCACTCAGGATTTTATTTAGGGGTTCCAGAATATGGGGATAGTAATGAGGACACCCTTCCGTAAATTTAGGAGCAGTAATCCTGTACATATCAAGTCCTGCTCTCATTTGAGGAATGGATACAATTGTATTCAACATAGACAATACTCTGCCGCAGTGTATCAGTCTGGAATACAGGACGTTTAGCTCACAAAATACTGACTTGCTCAGCAGGTGCTGTTGTGTTCAGCTCGCAGAGCATTGCTCAGACTAGGAAGAAATGTGTTACATCTCAACAGAGACCAAGAATAGATATGTGCAGGTTTACTGCCTCTGAATAGAAACATAATGTTCCGATTCACTGACCGCAAACATATCTGAAAAATAGTTTGGTAGACCATCTATTCTTGAACGGTGGGTTTTTGTCTTTTTTTTGTTGTTTTTTTATGATAGACTGTGAAAACTTAATTAAAATGGCAATAATTTCGGATTCATGATTATGGCTATGACAAAAATTGTCAAAAAAATACGCCACATTTGATTTTTTTTTTTTTTGTTAATGAAAGCTTAGCAAAATCTGGTGGGAAAACGGGCGGCATGAAAAATTACTATAATTTATACCTAAAGCAGTATAAACTAAAGTACAAATCTAAGACATTGATTTGTATTTCTAGCGCACGCAATGTGCCTAATTTAATAAGTCAGGCGCATCTGAAGCCATCATACTTTTTAATTAAAGGTGTTTTCTGGCTTTAGAAAACCATTCCTTCCCTGTCTGTAGTTTGCTTTAAAAAAAAAAAAAAAAAAAAAAAAAAAAAGTTTACTCACCATCCTCAGGTCCAACACGTCTTCAATGCTGCATGTAATTGTCTGCAGCACTAACATGAAGTAAAAAACACTGCAGAAAATCGAACCTTGCAGTCATCTCGGCCTGAGCTGCTGAGGATTCCCTGATTAGCTGCAACTCTGCAGACAATTATTGACACCCGGAGCAGCGGCAGAGAATCTGTGCTGGACCTGGGGAGGGTGAGTAATGAACAGTTTGTTTTATAAAGCATGTTGCATCCAGGGGAGTTCTCCAAAATGTTATGATAAATTGACAAATTTATTTATTTTTTTTTTCATTTTTTTTCCCATCCTTTAGACTATCAAGTTTCAGAATCTTGTCAATAAGCTTTAACCTCTTCACCCTTGGCGAATTTTCCCTTTTCCTCCCCTTCTTCCAAGAGCCATAACTTTTTTATTTTTCCGTCAATATTGCCATATGAGGGCTTGTTTTTTGCGGGATGAGTTGTACTTATGAATGAAACCATAAATCTTACCATATAGTGTACTGGAAAATAAAAAAAAAATTCCAAGTGTAGTGAAATAAAGATTTATTTATAAAAAAAAAATTGCAAAAAAAGTGCAATTGCTCGATTTTGTTTTGGGGGGGTCTTTTAATTACTACGTTCACTATATGGTAAACTGATATATCAGTATGATGCCTCAGGTCGGTGCGAGTTCGTAGACACCAAACACGTATGGGTTTTAATTTTATCTAAGGGGTGAAAAAAAATTCTGAAGTTTGTCCAAAAAACAGAATTGCGCTTTTGGTGTCATTTTCCGAGACCTGTAATCTTTTCAATTTTTGGGATCTATGGCCAGTGACGGCTTATTTTTTGCGTCCTAAGCTGACATTTTTCATTATACCTTTTTTTTGTAGATACGATGCTTTGATCGTCTGTCATTACTTTTTATTGCAATGTTGCGGTGACAAAAAAAACCCTTAATTTTGGTGTCTGGATTTTTTTTTCTCGCCACGGCGTGTACCGATCGGATTGATTTTATATTTTGATAGATCGGGCATTTTTTAATGAGGCAATACCAAATGTGTATATTTTTTTTTTTTTTTTTTTATATTCAATGGGACGAAAGGGGGGTGATTTGAACTAGGTTTTTTTTTTTTTCTTCAATTTTTTAAAACTTTTTTTAACTTTTTTATTGTTTTTACTAGTCCCCATAGGGGAATTTATCACTGCAGTGTCCCATTGCTCTGATCAGCAGAAATGCTGTTATCCTGTGAGTGTCAGCGCTCTGTCGGCTCTCACAAGAACCACGTGATGCTAGCGTCAGAGGTCATGAGCGGATCTTGCGCTACCATGGCAGCACATTAGCTCCCCTTAATCGCATCACATGGCCGCCAAAGGCAGTGTAAAACAGCGCGATCCCCACCGTGGCCATTTAAATCACACGGTCAGATTTTCACAGCGCGATCTAAATGGTAAGCAGGCTCAAGTGGATCTCCAATCCAGCCGTGCCCGTTAACCGCACATACAGTGCTGGCCAAAAGTATTGGCACCCTTAGCCTAATACTTGGTTGCACAACCTTTAGCCAAAATAACTGGGAACAACCGCTTCCGGTAACCATCAATGAGTTTCTTACAATGCTCTGCTGGAATTTTAGACCATTCTTCTTTGGCAAACTGCTCCAGGTCCCTGAGATTTGAAGGGGGCCTTCTCCAAACTGCCATTGTGAGATCTCTCCACAGGTGTTCTATGGGATTCAGGTCTGGACTCATTGCTGGCCACCTTATTAGTCTCCAGTGCTTGCTATCAAACCATTTTCTAGTGCTTTTTGAAGTGTGTTTTGGGTCATTGTCCTGCTGGAAGACCCATGACCTCTGAGGGAGACCCAGCTTTCTCACACTGGGCCCTACATTATGCTGCAAAATTTGTTGGTAGTCTTCAGACTTCATAATGCCATGGACACGGTCAAGCAGTCCAGTGCCAGAGGCAGCAAAGCAACCCCAAAACATCAGGGAACCTCCGCCATATTTGACTGTAGGGACCGTGTTCTTTTCTTTGAAATGCCTCATTTTTTTCCTGTAAACTCTATGTTGATGGCTTTTCCCAAAAAACTCTACTTTTGTCTCATCTGACCAGAGAACATTCTTTCAAAACCTTTTAGGCTTTCTCAGGTAAATTTTGGCAAACGCCAGCCTGGCTTTTTTATGTCTCGGGGTAAGAAGTGGGGTCTTCCTGGGTACAGTCCCTTTTCATTCAGACGCCGACGGATTGTATGGATTGACACTGTTGTACCCTCAGACTGCAGGGCAGCTTGAACTTGTCTGGATGTTAGTCAAGGTTCTTTATCCACCATCCGCACAATCTTGCGTTGAAATCTCTCATCAATTTTTCTTTTCCTTCCACATCTAGGGAGGTTAGCCACAGTGCCCATGGGCTTTAAACTTCTTGATGACACTGCACACTGTAGACACAGGAACTTTCAGGTCTTTGGAGAGGGACTTGTAGCCTTGAGATTGCTCATGCTTCCTCACAATTTAGATTCTCAAGTCCTCAGACAGTTCTTTGGTCTTCTTTCTTTTCTCCATGCTCAATGTGGTGCACACAAGAACACAGGACAGAGGTCGAGTCAACTTTAATCCATGTCACCTGCTGCAAGTGTGATTTAGTTATCGCCAACACCTGTTAGGTGCCACAGGTAAGTTACAGGTGCTGTTAATTGCACAAATCAGAGAAGCATCACATGATTTTTCAAACAGTGCCAATACTTTTGTCCACCCCCTTTTTTATGTTTGGTGTGGAATTATATCCAATTTGGCTTTATGACAATTTTTTCTTTTCATTGAAGACAAATTAAATGAAGATAATACCAAAGAATTTGTGATTACAATCATTTTCAGGAAGAAACTGAGTATTATCTGACAGAATTGCAGGGGCGCCAATACTTTTGGCCAGCACTGTATCTGCTGATTGGATGAGCAGATATGTGCGGCGATTACCCGCGGGCTCACCGCCGGAGTTCGCAGTTGTCGGGGGGACACACACATCCTAGGACGTATATGTAGCGCCCACGGGCCAGGGGTTAACTACTTGTCGCCGGGCCGGTGATGTTGGGTCTGGGATGTCACGGGTGGCCCTGCCTGGCTTCGTGGTCCCGAGGTGTACAATAAAAGGGATGGATGAGGGGACGGAGAGTATGAGGGTAGTAGTGAATGAGGGTGATGATTGTCTTGTGACGCCAAGGAATTAGCCACCGCTGCTGTCGCTGTCCTCCGGGGTGGATGGTCGTAGCAGCAAAGATGGTTCTGCTCCCCACAGGTGGAGAGGGCCCCCGGGGAGGATGATGAGGGGAGTGGTGGCCGTTGAAGGGCTTAACATGTCACATTTAAGTCTTTAACTGCGCCAAAAATAAATTTAAGGCTACGTGCGCACACTGTGATCACAAAGATGCAGCAATTTTGGTCCAAAAAAACCCGCACAAAAACGCACTTGCAGCAAAAATGCATAAAAAAGCATGCGTTTTTCTGCATTTTGATGAGTTTTTTGCTGCCATTTTCTCCATTCAATTCAATGGGTGAAAAAAGCAGGGAAAAACGCAAAAAGAAATGACATGTTGCATCTTTGTGGTCAACACAAAAACACAGCTAAAAAATAAACTGCAATGTGCGGACAGCAAAAATTAAATCTCATAGACTTTGCTGGGGAAGGAGATTCATGCAGTTTTTAGACCAAAAATGCAACCCGAAAAACGTGGAAAAATGCGGCAAAAAACGCAGCGTGCGCACATAGCCTAAAGCGGGCTTTACACGCTACAACATATCTAACGATGTGTCGGCGGGGTCACGTCGTAAGTGACGCACATCCGGCATCGTTAGGGGTGTTGTAGCGTGTGACAGCTACGTGCGATTGCACGTAAAACCGTTCATCGCATGCACGTCGTTCATTTGCTAAAAATTGCACGTCGGGTTGTTCAATGTTCCCGAGGTACCACACATCGTAGTGTGTGACACCCCGGGAACGATGAACACATCTTACCTCCGTCCGCGGCTCCCGCCGGCTATGCGGAAGGAAGGAGGTGGGCGGGATGTTTACGTCCCGCTCATCTCCGCCCCTCCGCTTCTATTGACCGGCTGCCACGTGACGTCGCTGTGACGCCGAACGTCCCTCCCACTCTAGGAAGTGGACGTTCGCAGCCCACATCGAGGTCGTATGGAAGGGTAAGTGCGTGTGATAATCGTTTGTGCGACACGGTCAACAAAATGAACGTGCCGCACATACGATGGGGGCGGTTACGATCGCATATGATATCGTATGCTTAATTGTAAGGTGTAAAGCAGGCTTAAGACTCCAATTATCTGTTGTGAATAAAGCTGCAAATTTCTGCGCACCACATCTAGATGCCATCTGGTTTGCAACATTTTATTTTTAGCTTTCATTGCCACTTATAGTGATTATCTAAAAAAATGCATTTGGCTTCATGGAGGGGGACCGAAAAATGTAGTATAATTTATGCTAGAAAGTGGCTCCCTCAGTGTGTGCCAAACACAAAGGGGCAGAAACATCAAAAATGTCTAAAAGGAAAGCTGTCTGTGTTACCCATAGCAACCAATCACAGCGCAGCTTTCATTTTACCACAGCAGTTTAGGAAATGAAAGCTGCGCTGTGATTGGTTGCTATGGGTAACACACTGTTTTGCTTCTATATACTTTTGATAAAATGAGGCCTAAAAATGATAAACTTGGTCCGAAACTGGAGTAATGAATTCGGCTCAAAAATGTCTGAAAGTTGAGTTTGTGGTTGAACGCTACAACCATCACTTCTATATATATAGGCGCGGTCGTGAAGCAAGGAACTGAACATCTGCTTCTTACCCCTATTTAGGAGCCTCTTACACTATAGAGCGCCATTGTTTCCTCCCTTCAGATAATAAGAGATTCGGCAGCTTTCCAAACAATTGTGATTAAAATTCCAAAACTACCGTTTTGTGTATACAGCTCCCAAGCAAACCCATGTGTCTCCATGGTTGTAGACAGTAGTCTCATGCTGCAGTCAGGATTCCTGCCATACGTTTACTATAAATAGGGAACAGATGAGAAAACTGACAGTAGCGAGGATAAATTGGGTTTAATTGTAGTCTGTAACCATGGAGACGCATAGCTCTGCATAACCGCTGCAGACACGAAACGGCTGTAACACTTTATTTGCACTATTTATTTGCATTGGAGCAACGTAAACTTTTAGCAAACGTATAAATCATATGGACCCCTTATTTTCCTTATTTAAGTGAAAGCCTGTATTTTGGGTGAACAAAAATAATTTCATTAAAGATATTATTATTATTTTATTATTATTATAGCGCCATCAATTCCATGGCTCTTTACATGTGAAAGGGGTATACATAATAGGGATAAGTACAATAATCAAAAACAATACAAGACACAGACAGGTACAGGAGGATAGAGGACCCTGCCCGCGAGGGATCACAGTCTACAGGAGGAGAGAGGACCCTGCCCGCGAGGGATCACAGTCTACAAGATTGCACCATTTGGCTTTTACAGGCTCTTCCATTTTCTAGAGATTATTGGCTGCATGATGAGTTATCTGAAAATCTGTCAGCGAGCTCGTTTTTTTGGGTTTTTTTTTCTTTTAGGGAGTTTGTAACTCTCGTCTCTTTCAGAGCTTCTCTAAGATGACATATGATTAGGGATGATCGAATACCTCAAATATTCCGCTACACCCATATTCGACGAATAGGTCGCCCCTATTCGACTATTTGCGAATATTCGATGCGCAATGTAAGTCTATGGGAAACCCAAATAGTTGCCGAATAGCAACTATTCGGGCTTCCCATAGACTTACATTGCGCATCGAATATTCGCATAGCGGCGACCTATTCGTCGAATATTCGCGAAGCCGGTTTTTGCCGAATATTTGTGATATTCAATCATCCCTACTTACGATCCCATGTAGGTTCAGTTGCAAGATGTGGCCATAGATGAGTAGTAAGAAGCACAGAAATAGACAGATAAGAGTCAAACTCCACTCAGAATGAGCTCACTAACTGATTCTCAGTTAACTCCTTTTGGAGCAATGTAAAGAGATGGACATACTGGCGAAAGGGAGTTCTCTAATGTCAATGAGCTGAAGTTCTGTCCAGCCTTATTGGCACCATCCCTTTAAAGAGGGAGAAGACGTGAAACCATCTGAGGAGAAGATGGCTTTCATGCCCTGTAATGAGGTGCTGGGCTGGGTTGTGGAGAAACAGTGGGACTTGTGAAGACTGGATCTGTGACGCCCTGGGCAAGCCAGGGGTCACAGGTCACAACACCACCACACCCCACACTCCAGGTAGGCACATCACAGCTAAACTACAAATCCTTGTTGCCTTCCTGCAGAGGCTGATGATTCACACCAGGGGGTGGGCCAGGCGGTTGGCTCCGCCCACCAAGGAGATCACAGCTCTGGAGGCGGGGAAAACCAGGCAGTCAGCTCAGGGACGAGCTTGAGTAAACAGAGAGATTAGCCCAGGGAGGGCAAGAGTCAACAAGTAGTGAAAGTGGAAAAGGAGGAAAGCAAGTGAGGTGACAAGAAGAAAGGAAAGCCTGAGGGTCCAGCTTTGTCTAGGGCCAGAACAGCAAGGTCAGCGATGGCGGTGACCGTCTGGAGTGGGACCGTTTGGAAGTTCCTGGAAGGACCCCGTTGGCTGTGTGCCCGGTGGTCTGGAGCAGTGTTTCGAAAGACAGTCAGCACCAGGGCAGGGGCCTCTCGGACCCCGGCAAGGCTAGGAGTCGCCAAATTTGCCGAATCCGTCAGCGAAGGGGACGTAGATCCCCCAGCAACCAAGTCCCGATTGAAGGCAACAGCTCAACCTGAAGCAGAGAGACATCGCCACCGCCAAGGCACCAGTTTCTCAGGGCCAGCGCCTGCGGGCAAAGTGTAGAGCTCCTCCGGCCCAGATTGTAGTCGGGGAGCGGGTAACCGGAGGGAATCCACCGCTACCACAAGTCAACCATAGGTGCAAGGAAGAGGGACATCACCGTCACCTACCGGGAGTGCAGGTGCAGCCGTCTGTGGGACCGTCCTACCAGCAGTTTGGTTTACCGTACAAACTGTGTCCGTGTCTCAGGCTGAGTGAGTACCACAGTGCCGCAAGGCACAGCGCTGCCCCCGCGTCCCTGCGCCCACCAGGCCCCGCACCTCACAAACCATCACCGGGCCCCGGGATCACCAACCCCTGCCCACGGAGGGGCAACACAACACCTGGCTGCTCCGCATCACCATCCCCGGGACCCCCGCATTGAGCAGCGGTGGTGAAATCACCACAACCGTGGGTGGCGTCACGAACTATAACAATCCCCGCACCCAACAAAACCCCTTTCACTCACGGGCGAGGAGTGCCGCTCGAGAGACCCCCGGGATCCGGCCTACGGCTCGAGCCACCACTGAGCAGCGGCCGCCGGACCCGAGCAGAAGGGGGCGAGCGCGGTGTGCTGACACCCTCCTCCCCGCCCGCGACAACTTGGCGTCACGAACAGGATCTTACCGCTCTGCCGTCTGGTGGAGGTGCGCCTTGTTACCGCCGGAGGTATCCGGCAGAAAAATTGCAGAAGCCGCCATCTTTGGCGCGAAAAGTTCCCGCTCGAGCGTCTTCTCGAGCAGTAGAGGCGCGAAGGCCAAGACCCCGCCCAGAGAGAGGAGGGGCCGGAAAGAGCTAAGGGGGACGCGATGGCGGCTGCCCGCATGTAGCTGCGGCTATAAAGGCAGGGACGCCAGGACCCTGCAAACATACCATTCCTGGAAAGAAAAGAGAAAGTCACCATGTGGATGCCGTCCCGAAACACCGTGGCCCCCGCGCCGGGAACCGCAGCGTGGGTGGAAATCCGGACCGCGCAGCTCCACCTAAGGCTGCAGGTCAAGATGCAGCTCCTCTTGGAGGAGTGGGAGACCGACATGGCGGACGTTATAGCCACCGTGCGGAGACGCGAGGAGGAAGCGGAGGAAGGGAGGGTGAGTGACCCACGCCCCTATGTCCCGGAGGGACCGGTCGCTGCGGCTGAGGGACCCGGTCCAAGCCCTCTCCCCCCGTTGCCTCCCTCGCCACCCGTCTCGGAGGCCGTGACCCCGCCACTAGGCCCGCTACCACCGCCACCGGTAGCGATACCCAGCCCGTCCGCCCCAGCGGACCGACCTGTAGCCGGAGCCCGTAGCAAACCGGAGGTGTTGCCATGGAAGGCCCCGAAGATTGTGCCAGAGACAGTCCCCGAGCAGTTTCCTGAGCCGGAGCCGATGACCCGCTCCGAGCCGAAGGCCCAGCTGCGGAAAGCCCCTGTGCCCATCCCCCACACCTCGGCTGAGGTGGCGCCGGGTTGTTGCTGCAGGGCAGCGCCCAAGGCCATGACACCGCGGGATACGCCGCCCACCTTCCTGACAGTGGGTAGCGTTCTGGATGTCCCGCGGGGCCCGACCCGTGCGCCGGAGCTGGCAGCAGCGCCATATTGGGAAAGGGAGCCGACAAAGCTGGGCCTGGAGATCGCGGAGAGGGAGAGAAGGAAAGCCGAGCTGGTGGCCCGAGCCATTCGGGAAAAAGAAAATCTGCGGCAAGCGACCTTCCGTGTCCGGGGCCCGTTGTACGAGGGGCAGGTGAGGCGGTTTGATGTCCGCCGGGGCTACGGGTTTATATATGAACCGGGCCTGGAGGCCGAAGTGTTTGTAGCCCGGCGGGACGTGAATGCCCACCTGCCCGAGGAGCATCCTGGCCGAAACCTCATACCAGGAGACATGGTGCGGTACACCCGACACTGCGGAGAGAGGGGGTGGTTTGCCCTGGATGTAAAGCTCAGGAGCAGCAAAGAGAGCAAGGTGAGCCCTGCACCCCCTCCCTCAGATGAAGCAGCAGAGGGACCGGAGTAGGGCAGCGGAGCACCGTTGTCCAGTCCCCGTTGGGACCACCACTGAGTTGTTTGTTTGTTGAAAGTTTGAAAAATGAAAATGATAATTACCGAGTTTTCACCAGATTGTCTGTTGTGATTGAACCGGCCGGAGCCGGCACCGTTGTCCCCGTGGGGACCGTTTAAAAATGCATGGGAACTATCCATGGACAAGCCCGTGAACTTGCAGGGCAACCACAGACGTTAGTGGCTTGTAAATATGTTGGTTACCGTTACCGTTTTCCGCAATGCTGCCTCCGGAGAGGCAGGTTGGAGGGAGGGCCCTCAGCAGAGCAGGCTGGGGCCCCGCCACCAAAGGAACCGGTGGCTACCCTCTGGAGGGAAGGACAGATCCCGCTCGGGTACCGTGTGCTGGACTGTGGATCAAGGGGTGCTGCCTGGGCTTTAGGGGCAGCATCAGGGCCAGGTTACTTGGGTGGGAGAGAGCGGAAACCGTAACCGTAAACCGTTGCAACGTTTAAGAAATGTGCCTCCCGTCTTGGGAAGATTTATTAAAAATGTCATATGTTATGTTTAACCCTGTTATCCCCTTTTTTTCAGAAAAATAAAACCGGTGTAGGACGGCAGCCCGCGGACGGTCTGCATTTTGCTAAGGGGGAATGTGACGCCCTGGGCAAGCCAGGGGTCACAGGTCACAACACCACCACACCCCACACTCCAGGTAGGCACATCACAGCTAAACTACAAATCCTTGTTGCCTTCCTCCAGAGGCTGATGATTCACACCAGGGGGTGGGCCAGGCGGTTGGCTCCGCCCACCAAGGAGATCACAGCTCTGGAGGCGGGGAAAACCAGGCAGTCAGCTCAGGGACGAGCTTGAGTAAACAGAGAGATTAGCCCAGGGAGGGCAAGAGTCAACAAGTAGTGAAAGTGGAAAAGGAGGAAAGCAAGTGAGGTGACAAGAAGAAAGGAAAGCCTGAGGGTCCAGCTTTGTGTAGGGCCAGAACAGCAAGGTCAGCGACGGCGGTGACCGTCTGGAGTGGGACCGTTTGGAAGTTCCTGGAAGGACCCCGTTGGCTGTGTGCCCGGTGGTCTGGAGCAGTGTTCCGAAAGACAGTCAGCACCAGGGCAGGGGCCTCTCGGACCCCGGCAAGGCTAGGAGTCGCCAAATTTGCCGAATCCGTCAGCGAAGGGGACGTAGATCCCCCAGCAACCAAGTCCCGATTGAAGGCAACAGCTCAACCTGAAGCAGAGAGACATCGCCACCGCCAAGGCACCAGTTTCTCAGGGCCAGCGCCTGCGGGCAAAGAGTAGAGCTCCTCCGGCCCAGATTGTAGTCGGGGAGCGGGTAACCGGAGGAAATCCACCGCTACCACAAGTCAACCATAGGTGCAAGGAAGAGGGACATCACCGTCACCTACCGGGAGTGCAGGTGCAGCCGTCTGTGGGGCCGTCCTACCAGCCGTTTGGTTTACCGTACAAACTGTGTCCGTGTCTCAGGCTGAGTGAGTACCACAGTGCCGCAAGGCACAGCGCTGCCCCCGCGTCCCTGCGCCCACCAGGCCCCGCACCTCACAAACCATCACCGGGCCCCGGGATCACCAACCCCTGCCCACGGAGGGGCAACACAACACCTGGCTGCTCCGCATCACCATCCCCGGGATCCCCGCATTGAGCAGCGGTGGTGAAATCACCACAACCGTGGGTGGCGTCACGAACTATAACAATCCTCGCACCCAACAAACCCCTTTCACTCACGGGCGAGGAGTGCCGCTCGAGAGACCCCCGGGATCCGGCCTACGGCTCGAGCCACCACTGAGCAGCGGCCGCCGGACCCGAGCAGAAGGGGGCGAGCGCGGTGTGCTGACACCCTCCTCCCCGTCCGCGACAGATCCTCCATGAACTAGCTGTGATCTGGTCCTGGCCAGCCAAAGTCAACGGCAACCAAGGGCCTGCAAAGGCGTATCACCTCCATAAAGCAAAACCACACACCCAGCCAGGACCCCTTTTTTCATGTAGCATGCCTGGGTACACAGGAGAAGTAAAGCCCACCCACGACTGCCGCCCCACGCCACGCTACAGCAGCAATGCGCAGAGAAATAAAGAGCCTGTAAAAGCGAAATAGTGCAATATTTTTAGTGAAACCCAGCTGCAAAAAATATTTTAACCCAAAATACATGCATTTAAGTAAAAAAATCAAATGTGTGCAAAGCTGCCTTAAGCTTTATTTGCATAAAACTAGAAGAAACCATATTCCTTTGATAGCAAACTTTTTTTTTTTCTTGTTGCACCAAGCGCTGAAGCCAAACACACCCAGATTTAGCCAAATTTCATATGTGACCCCATAGGTGGTAACTAGTGATGAGCGGGCACTACCATGCTCGGATGCTCAGTACTCGTAATTAGTGATGAGGGGGCACTACCATGCTCAGGTGCTCAGTACTGGTAACTAGTGATGAGCGGGCACTACCATGCTCGGGTGCTCAGTACTCGTAACTAGTGATGATCGGGCACTACCATGCTCGGGTGCTGAGTACTCGTAACTAGTGATGAGCGGGCACTACCATGCTCGGGTGCTTTGTACTCGTAACTAGTGATGAGTGGGCACTACCATGCTTGGGTGTTCAGTACTGGTAACTAGTGATGAGCGGGCACTACCATGCTCGGGTGCTCAGTACTGGTAACTAGTGATGAGCGGGCACTACCATGCTCGGGTGCTCAGTACTCGTAACTAGTGATGAGCGGGCACTACCATGCCCAGGTGCTCAGTACTCGTAACTAGTGATGATCGGGCACTACTATGCTCAGGTGCTCGGTAGTGCCCGCTGATTATTAGTGGTAATCCATATAAGAGATGTAAAAGTAAATGAATCCACCAATAAACAATCACCAAAACAGAACCAGTAGAATATTTTTCATTTATTTGCATATTATCTACAATTTTTATTTGAGTGCATCCAATCCCCCAAAACTCCACACATTCCTGTAAACAAAACTCTAGGGGAGCAAGGGCTACTAATATACAGTATTTCAATGGATCATATAGAAACGTGCAATAAAGGAAAACTAAGAAAGGGTTAATACATTGAAACATTAGAGAAATTACATAAAACTGTCCATGTGGTATTAAAAAATATATCTATTTCAGTCAGTGGCCGCCGCCGGTCACCGATCTTGGGAATGTCTATGTTCAGGAGAAACGTGTGGCGCTCCTGTATCCGGGCTAGGACGTTTTTGGTATAATCAAATTTCTGATCATGTCGAAGGAATTGCCGTCAGGATGGACGGTGACCACTTCTTTCCCTTCTTGGAGAATTTGGAGAAACCCGGAGTCATCGACACCAACAATCCAAGCTAAAGGGCCGTCCTCGCCTCCGAGCCGAATCTGCTGCCCGCTAGAAGAAGAAAAAAAGGCAGAAAGAAGGGTGAAGAGTCAACACCAACCAAAAGTATGCAAAGCTTCTATCATATAGGGCTGGCATTGGTTTGTCAGCAGCGCCCAGTGGTGTTGATGTGAATTGCGGCATCTCAAAGCTTTTTGATTGGGTGTTGCAATAATATATTGAGTCTGTTTGGTGAAAATTTGGAGTCTTTACCAAAATTGGTGGAAAAGTGACGGTGGACACATCTGTACGGATGACTAGCGACCTCTAAGAAATACATAAAATGGTTTTCCAAGAAATGACACGTGGTTATGGTATTATAGTCTCTGGGTCAACCAAGTGTCTCCAGAAAAGCCAAGCAAAACTCTGGAGAACCAAAGGAGCGTGGGGCAGAGAACAGGGCGGATCAGATGGCTCTTTTCTTTTTAAGAATTGGTTGGTGGTGTCCAAGGGGTTGGAGCAACCATAATAAAAGTGGATCTTAAGGATTCATAGATGAGGAAACTGATTTGAAGAACCCAGGTCTAGCGTCAGGTCAGTATTCCATGGCTGCTGGACAAGAGCCTTGAGTGCCACCTCCTACTTGCCATTATCCGTGGCTTCTTTTTGATTAACCAGCCTGGAATTAAGTGATCATTTGCAGAGTGACGTATCACTAGGCCTGTTAATCAAAGAGGAGCCGAGGATGCCGGCACTTAGGAGGGGCTATTTAGGGCTCTCATCCGGCAGCCACGGAATACTAACCAGTGAAATTATTCGATCATCTCCAGGAACCATCCATCATATGTCGCGGATGACATGAAGCCCCAAGTCATGCTACACCTCTAACACCAATCTGGTTCCGGTCCTCCATTACAGCCGGTCTCTGTGCTAAACCTCATGCACCTTCATGAATTTATGGTTCCTACTAAGTGCAAGAGGTGGCCAGGATGCCGAACCCATAGGTGAAGACCGTCTGCCACTGAGGACCAGATTGGACAAATCAAATTGCTCATCTCACATACTCAACTCCCAGACCAGTGCTGTTCCAGTAATGATGGAGCGATCTCTCCCAGAGGTCATATGACATTGGCAGAATCACGGTCTGAATGCAGCCTCACACTTCCATCTGATAGAACAGTGAAGGTTGCAGCTCATCTATGACTGCTGATGGGCTGCAGATGTCCTAAGAATGTCATGTAACAGCCGAGAAAGATCGCTTCAACAATGCTGGAACAGCGCCAACCTGGGAGGTGTCACCATAGGGTAAATAAGGTATTATATGATGCCTATTAAGATTAATGATTTGTCCTTATCATGAATGAATACGTAGGGTCCTTTAGTAAGAGTGACATTCTTTGCAGTCGACCTGTCTGATTGATAAGAATCCTGACATGAAGAATTACTTCTTATAACTACTCTTATTTTTCTTTTAGAAATAGCGCCACACTAGTCCACAGGTTGCCTCTGGTATTACAGCTCCGCTATATTTAAGTGAATAGAGCTGAACATCTATTCCAGCTTCCACACCTGTGGCACTCTTTTTTGAAAGAAAGTAGCCATGTTTTCCCAAACTTGTTCATCCTGGATGTGATATTTCAAAATATTGTCCCACTGGAAGACCATCGGAGAAGGACCTGGAGAGGCGGACCCACAGCATGAGACGGGATCGTCCAAGTCAGACAACATGGACCAGTCACGAAGTCCCCAAAAATGTAGTTTACTTATTACCAAACCCAAAAACATAATTTTTTTCGGACCATCGCTCTTCACGTCATGACCCCGTAACTTTTTCTACGGTCTGGGACCGATGACACGTCCATGGAGAGGGTCTTGTTTGCCCATCCATTATGGACAATGCCCTTATCTTGAAGATGGATGCCAGGAATATGAGTGACACCCGTATAATTCAGAGTCAGCAGTGCCTAATCTCAGACCAAAGAACAGGCCGAGGCGGTGATAAGTTATCTAGATATTTCTTCACGCAAGTCTTCACCCGGTGAACTTTTACCCCACACGTAACAATAGGGTCCTGCACAATGACTGTAACACTCACCTGTGCACCCAATATTTATAATACAAGGGTAGAATAGCATCCGGTCCTTCCTCCTGAAATATAAGAATGAGCCTCTCCAGAGCGGTCACGGAGCGAGCCATCAATATATCTGCCCTTAGCGGATCAATATTTGTTCTATATTTCTTGTTGTGCTCATGGATGAGATCATTGATGCAGATCGTTGGGTTACTGTTAGCAACGTTAAACCCACAACCTAGCAGAAAAAGTAAAAAAAAATATATATAAAATAATAGCATTAAGACCTTAAACCAAGCAACAAATCTGGTGCGAAGGTATTGCCGTAACGGACATATTTTAGACATATCATTTAAAAGGCTAGTCCATTTTGAGAGGTCCCTTGAAGGGGTTGTGCACTACTGAGCCACTCTTTACATGCTAAGGTGCCCCAGATAAAATAAAAAAACAAAACAAAACAAAAACCCAACTCCCAGACCAGTGCTGTTTCAGTAATGATAGAGCGATCTCTCCCAGAAGTCATATGACATTGTCAGGACCCCTGCTTGAATGAAGCCTTCACACTCCGATCTGATAGAACAGTAAAAAATGAAGCCCATCTGTGGCCGCTGATGGGCTGCAGCAGTCTTAAGAATGTCATTTAACAACTGAGAAAGATCGCTTCAACACTGCTGGAACAGCGCCAATCTGGGAGGTGTCATTACAAGGGAAAAAAGGTATTACATGATGTGTGTTAAAATTAATGACTGCCCTCATCAGGAATAGACAAGGTGGGTCCTCTGGTGAGAAGGACACTCTTTGCAATCGATTACCACCCTGTTTGATTGAGAAGAATCCTGAAATGGAAACCTCCTTTTCTCTTATCTATTTCAGACGGTAAATTAAGATGAATTTTCTATAGTAAACATTCCTTTAAAGATAAATTACATTAAAATTTTAATATTCAGAGTAACAGGTTTATCCATTTTATGCTCATTTGACTATCAGGCGGGAAAACTTTCAAAAAAAGAATAGACAGATACTCTAATATGGGATATCTGTCACGGCCGAGGATATACCGGTAACCTATACTGGCCATAAAGGACAACACACAGGAAGGTGGAAAGAATGTCTTATAGTTATGGAATGGGGGAAGTGGTCACCCCTTACTGTGACCCTCAGAACACCCTCACAGTCATAACAGACCCTATACAGGTTTCATACCTGTCACCGAGTTGGAATACCTGTGGCCATATTTCACCCTAGCAAATGGGCCCTAAGTAAGGATGGAGGGTAGGAGCTCTTCATCACCACCACTAAAAGAGGACACAAGGGAACAATACTGAGGAAACACAACAGCTGTCACCAGAGCCCTGGTAGACATTAAAACAAAACACTAATCTGAGCTGTAGCAACCACAGGGGTCTGGAGCAACAGAAGACGACTTTCTCCACAGCTCAGTGAGGAAAAAACTATAAACTGCAAAAAAATATCTCCAGGGAGAGGTTTATGAAGAAAGTCAGAGGCTGGCAACTGAGAGGAAAAACTGACAGTCTCCGAGAATCCGCAGCTGCAGAAATAGGGAACTGTTAGATAACAACAGATGCTGCCAATCTTTGGGATTTTCTTACATTTGTTGCCACAGGATTGCCAGCCGGCCTTCACACATCCATGACAATATCACAGTAATATCACCAGCCTCATCAGGTCTAGGAGATCTGTTTAATAATGTATGCAGTTTGTACTGGAAAACCTTATAACAAATCTGCTTCAAAGCCTCACTCTAGCGTTTTGTTTTTTTTCAGCACTGGAGTAGTGCTTTACATGTAAGCCCTTGCCTCTTATCATATAGTCACCTTCCGGAGGCTTCATCATTTTTCGGTGCTGCTCTGATCCCGTGGAGCTAGCTTGTCAATATAACTTCTGACTGCTTTGAGGTCAGAAGTTTTATCGAAAAGTCTAAATGCAAGTCTATGAGAGACAGCATGAGGCTCTCATAGACTTTTATTGAGTTGTGACCTCTGGCACGTTCCATGAAATGCTGGGGTTCCTCTGGAAAAAAATGAGGATGGCGGCAGGTGCGTATAAGACGGGGGGCAGGGGACTTGCATTTAAAGCACAACTACTAGGTGCAATAAAAAACAAACACTGTAGTGTTTCTTTAGGCTGCGTGCACACAGTTTTTATTGAATTTCTTTGTGTTTTTTAGTGCAGTTTTGACACAAATCTGCAAAAAAATCCTTATGCCAGCAAAGTCAATGACAATCTTGAAGTGTTGGGCACACTTTCAAAATTTTACAGATTTGGTTGCAGAAAAAAAATCTGCAGCATGTCAGTTCTTTATGTATTTTTACCATTGACGGAAATGGAAAAGTTCTGCTGCAGCATTTAAACCAATTTAACACTTATAGACTCCATATAGAACATGTATATGAGACTGCTTAACATGTGAAATGAGACTTTCGTACCGATCAATATATGAAACATATTTCCCATGAGCGTCGAGTTGACCAGGACTCCCCCGAGCTTCATCAGATTACTGTAATATATATCATTCGGCCACTTTACCTTTATATCAATCTCCTGTAAGGGGGCAATAAAAGAAAATAATTTAGATTCAGATAAATGGAGAAGTTCCTCCAAGCACATCACAGCAAAACCCTAAGAAAACACAACTGTTCTATTCCACTACAAAAGAACCTTATGGTGCCCGGCTAATCCACCTGGCCCCCCCGCTATTCCCCAGCCTCTCCTCTCTGCCAATCTCTTCACTGGCTTCCCATTGCCCAACGACTCCAGTTCAAAACCCTAACCATGACCTACAAAGCCGTCCACAACCTGTCTCCTCCCTACATCTCTGACCTAGTCTCCCGGTACTTACTTGCACGTAACCTTCGATCCTCACAAGATCTCCTTCTCTGCTCCTCTCTTATCTCCACTTCCCACCATCGCATCCGATATTTCTCGCGTGCCTCCCCCATACTCTGGAATGCTCTGCCACAACACATCAGACTCTCGCCTACCTTGACAAGCTTCAAAAGGAACCTGAAGACCCACCTCTTTCGACAAGCCTACAACCTGCCGTAACCCTCAGTCCGATACAGCGCTGCACAATCAGCTCTACCCTCACCTACTGTATCCTCACCTATCCTTTGTAGACTGTGAGCCCTCGCGGGCAGGGACCTCTATTGTACCAGTCTTTGCCTTGTATTGTTTATGATTATTGTACTAGTCCCTTTTATGTATAACCCTTTCACATGTAAAGCGCCATGGAATCGATGGCGCTATAATAATAAATAATAACGGCAAGTTAATAAAGATCTATGTACACCACAGCCCACCGAAAAAGACAAACTCCCACCCAAATTGTCTACATCATGGTTTCCGCTCTTAGTTCTACCTCACCACTCATTTTAGGACAATATTGAAATGCAGTGGTCAAGTCAAAACCAAGATCACATCTTGGGATCTTGTTTGTAGGATCTCAAATGGTTAGTCCTATGGTTCTACACTGAGATAGGCCACTGCCAGTGGAGTCTGCCAGTGGCCTTTTCTCAAGTACATTTGTATCAAGAGGGCAAGTAAAATTACAATTGGACAAACAATCCTTCGGTCAACGGGTATCTAATGTGTGAGCGGACATTGATAATAACTTCATTAGAAGCTTATACTGGAGGATCTGTTGAGACTTCCCATATGTGTGTTCTAGTAAATACTCATAATACACAGGAGATCATTTCTTATAACTTTATGTTCTGTTTCTGTTATTCCTCCCACAGAATCTAAAAAATAAAAAGATTGACAACTGGGTGTTACTAATTGGGGGAATGTCCCTGCAAAATTTTTCATTATCCAATCAGAGCTGACTGTATCAGAATGGATGTTTTCAATTTGTTGGTGTGTCCCTATGCACCTTCACAACATCCCATCAGAGCAAGACTGGGTGTTACCAGTTAGGGGTGTATTACATCCCTCATTCACACTGTCCAATCAGAGCTGACTGTATCAGACTGAATGTAACAGTTGGGGGTGTGTCCCTAAAAAACCTTAAATTGTCCAATAGGAACTGACAGTATCTTATCTAATTGGGTGTCACCAGTTGGGGTTGGTGTCCCTATAGAACTTCAAAGTGTCCAATAGGAGATGACAGTATCTGGTCTAATTGAATATCACCAATTACGGGTGTGTCCCTATAGAACCTCAAATTGTCTAATCAGACCTGATTGGGTGTCATCAGATAGGTGTGTGTCTCTATAGAGCCTCCAATTGTCCAATAGGAGCTGATAGTATCTCATCTAATTGGGTGTCACCAGTTGGGGGTGTGTCTCTATAAAACCTCCAACTGTTTAATAGGAGCTGACAATGCATGATCTTAATGGGCGTCACCAGTTGGGGGGGCTGGTGTACCTATAGAACCTCAAATTGTCTGAAATGAGCGGACAGTATCTGATTGGGTGTCATCAGTTTGGGGTGTATCCCTATAGAACCTCAAATTGTCCAATAGCAGCTGGCAGTATCAGATGTAATTGGGTGTCACCAGTTTGGGTGTGTCCCTATAGAACCTCAAATTGTGCAATAGGAGCCAACAGTATCTGATCTGATTGGGTGTCACCAGTTGGGGGGCGGTGTCCCTATTGAACCTCAAATTGTCCAATAGGAGCTGACAGTACATGGTAACACCCATCAATTTGGTCATAATTTTCCAGGAGTAATAACAGAGGGACAGCACAACACACAGGTCCATGGGAAGAGTCTTCAGAATTGTTATTTTATGTGGAACACAAATAATATTTATAATAGCCTTGTCTGGAGGGGCTCTTTAATTGTAGATGTAGCAGAGCTGGATTTGTTATTTAAGTATAAATTCTATGTAAGAAGTTGTGTGACTCTAGCGTATTTTTATTTATGTGTAGTTTTTCTATTCCAGCCTATAAAGGACCCTGATCCGTAACTTCTCTTCAAATAGTTCAATCACCGGGGCCAAGCGCCGGCTGTAAAGTCGCGGCTTACTTCTCCCCTCGCTTATATTGGGAAGGTGAAACACAACGGCGCTTTCTCTCCTCTTTCTGCGAGTCTGTACGGCTGTGGCATTCTTCAAAGCTTGTCCATCTGCTTACATTTAGCGGCCGGGCTGCTAACGTTTCATAGAGAGATCCCTACGGGGCGAGACGTTGATATGTGCCCCATAAGGCTTAGAAAGGTTTAAAGGGAAAAAAAAAATGTTTGAGGTTTGGGAACAACAGCAGGAGGCAGCGACTGACGCAGCGGATTACAGAACCGCCGCGTAACAGGTAAATGGATTGAGAAGGGAGTGATGCTGGAGAAATCAGCCATGACTGGCCCGACACGTCAACTTTCTGTCTGACTTAAGTCCTGGACTGATAAATGGACGCAAGGCATGAAGATCTGATCCAGCTAAGGATGGCGGCTGGAAGGAGAGACGTGAAGTATATAAAAAGACATAGTGTAAATGTGCGGAAGTCATTGGTTTTAGGGAATATGGGAAACATATGCTGGTGATGAAAATAAAAAAAAACCCGCAGAAAAAGTAAAAGTTACAGTTATTAGGACAAAGCAGCAAAAGAATGAGCTACGAGGTGATGATGCCGCCTGACTCCTCCAATAATCGCGGCTATCCGGCTGCCCGTGAAATACTGCCAGGTATCCCAGAGTCACTGTTATCGCGCCATAATTAAAAAAAGGTTCCATGCATTCGGCTCATTCACATCAAAAAGTCCACATTAAGAGGATTATAGATTGTCCTATCAGCTCTCATCTGTAGAGGAACCTTAAACATTTTCCTGCAGTGCCCCCACAGGAGAAATAATGTATTGCATTGTACCCACATTGAAGCCACATGATGCAGAAGTGGCCCAGGAGTGGTGGACGCTATATTCACGTTGTGCCCTTCCTTAATGTTCCACCAGCTTTGGCCATTGGGCTCCTCATTGTCAAGTTTGGGAATTTTGGGGAAGCCACAAATGGGGTTTCTCAGGGTCAAAGAGACGGATTTTCAGCAGAAGCAAGCTTCTGGCTCATGTATTAAAAATGTCATGATTATACAGTCCAACATTTGACCTTGAAACGGGAACAAGGAGTAAAGATAAAGCCCCAGTTTCACATCCCAGCTGGTGAGAACCAACATGTTATGAATACAATTAGTGTGTTATGAATACATCTTTGTTCACTGTACATTTTAGCTTATCCATCTGGGTTAACACATTCCTGAGTGCACATCTTAAAATCATATTATGGCGTCTATGCGATTGTCATACAGACATATAGATAATTATGCAACGACATCTATGCTTTAATTATATACTCACACAGATTATCTTATTACATCTGGACAAACTGCCTACAGCCCATGCCTTACCGCCCCATCATCACCTGCCAGTGGCACACTAGGTACAGCGAAAAGGGAGGGGAGGGAAGAGGGAAACCCTGTATTTAGGGATGGGGAGATGGTGAAGCTTGGTAAAACCTTCCGATGGCCCCTGAACTCCCATGACGTCCCTTCATAGGCTCCACACCAATGCGCCGAACAGGATACCTGTCCCTTTTGACCCTGAACTGAGTCTTAGATTATGAACGGGTGGGATGAGCTCTAGTCAACCCCACTAAGTCCTAAACAGGGGAAAGCAAACAATTTATCTCCAAGATGACATAGAGAGAGGAACAGCAACACACATTTCTCCAGATGATTACAAGCTGATTGCTTGCATTCAGGACCATATAGAAACTAACTCTATCACCAGCATCATACCAAGGGGAAATGCAGGTATATACAGACACAAAGGGTGAGGCATAATGATTTGCAGCTAAAAGGAAAAGATCTCCGAAGGGTCCTAAAGGGGAGAGAGTAAACCCTACAGAGAAGAAACACAAAACTCCATTCACACCACAGAGGAAAAGCCTGCAGCCAGACACCACAGGGTTGTCTGTCAACCATGACATCCACTGGCATGAGGAAGTTGGTGTCACAGGGACTATGGGGAAAGAGGGAAACTAGGGCTCCTGAGCTGACCCTCGGGCTGGGGGCCCTCTGGTATCCCTAATCTCGAGCATACCCCTAAAAGTGGGGATGCCCCAGTCTCCTTCTTGGCCCTGCTCCTCACCAACCCTGATCTTATACCCTCCTCCTCCAGGAGGGCCGGGACTGGAGTGTGATTTAACCCACAGAAATAGAAAGGGGAAACCAAAACCGTGTCACACAGTATGCACACACAGAGGTATAAGAAAATAAGAGATTAAGAGGAAACCAAGAGCAGGGAGGAAACAACAAATGATGGGTAACACTACAACACCAAGCACAAAGCAACTCTTTCTCCAGCAAGTCTGGAACACCACAGGACACAGACCAACACAGAATAAACTAAACTATAGCTGGCGTGGGTAGAAGACTTCCTCCAGCATAAATATGAGAGGAGCAGATGTCATTGGCTTCTTTACAACATATGATCAAAGAAGCATAACGAGCAGGCTAGCAGCGTTTAACTCAAGCTAGCCTGTCTATGAAGAGCAGACAGCAGGTTAACATCTGGGTCTGCCTGTGTTGATCAAAGACACCAGAGATACCATTGGGTGGAGCGTCAGAATCTGTAATGTCGGATTCAGACTATATCGATGGCACAATTACGGTGGTAAAACCAATGTTTTATGTTTTAGACTCTGGCTAATGGAAGTCAAAGCCTCCGTTGGGGCCACGGTTGGAGTGGTGGCCACATATGTGCCCCACCTCTCCAATCATTGTCTATGGGATGGTCAGAAAAAGCTCTATAGAAAATAGACTGCTGCAGACAGCAACATGGACAACGAAACGAGCTCATGTGCACCCAAGGTTGGGGGTAACAGCGACCGACCCTCACCCCATTGAGAAGTAAGTTATCACAGATCCTGTAAATGGTGTGACATAAAGAACACATCGGGTAAAGGTACCTCATATCCGGGCAGCGTCCTCACTGCCTCCACAACAGCCAAGGACATCAAGTGCTGTACGAAGGCGATCCTCTGCCCCAGCGGAGACGACAGAGGAATGGAGACTAGCAATGTCATCAAGGCACATCCTTTAGGGCTGAGCCAGACATTTCCACCACGACCTACACACAAACATTGAACCCAATTACAAGTCATTTCAATATTAACATTTACTCAATAAATTGCCCTCAAAGTGTAAGTATCAAGGGAGATGGTATCTGACTGAAAAGGACATGAGGGTGGAGCTTTAGAAAGAAGACCTGTCTTGGAGGGACACTGATAGCTCTCCTCATGATGCCACACCTTCAAGTCCTTTCCAGTCAGATACAAACTCTCAGAACAAGTGTTGCTTTGAGTAGTAAACGGAGCTTCTCTACTAGCAAAGAACCTATAATGAGAAAAACTGCATGGCGCCCCACAGTGCAGAAATCCTACTACAAGGGGCAGTGATGGACGTCGTCTCTATACATGGGAATAGATGGCCCTGGGAACCAGTGACTCATGAATCATTAGGTGTTAAAGGCTCTGACCCGCGGCACCATTAACAGCAGGGCAAGTCAGGGGGATCTTTCATAGTCACAGGACCGATAATGACATGGAAGTGACTGACTACGTCAGGAGGGAAGAGAGCAAGTGTGATTACTCCAAAAAACTGATGATGGATAGAACAAAAGGGTGGTTTGTGGATATTAGTAGTTTTGATGTTCTGGTCTTGGGTCTGTTTTTGTTTAGTGGCTCTGTTTTTTTTATGTGTATATGTTTACGGGGTCTATCTAGTCATGGACCTGTATTCGTTTAGGGCGTTTGGTCTTAGGTCTGTATTTGTTTAGGGGCGTTTCTTATTGGACCTGTATTTGTTTAGGTGGTCTGCTTTTGAGTCTGTCTTTGTTTAGGGGTCTGCATTATTAATAATAATAATAATAATCTTTATTTCTATAGCGCCAACATATTCCGCAGCGCTTTACAATTCAGAAGGAACATATACAAACAAGTAACAGTTTCCAAAAATACAATATTTAAAGGGGGAAAAAAGACAACCCTGCTCGTGAGCGCTTACAATCTACAGTGAGATGGGGGAGCGGGGTGGGGGGGGGGGAAGGTACAAGTGCTTATTTACAATGACAATCCAGCCATCTCAAGAAAATGGGGGATAGATAGTGGCTTCGTGGATCAGTTGGCCAGGACCTTGAGATGCATTTGGGTGCCATGGAGTTTGACGCGGGGTACTTATCTGAGAAGTTGTGGAGGGATTAGGTGAACTTAAGGCCCCGTCACACACAGAGATAAATCTTTGGCAGGTCTGTGGTTGTAGTGAAATCATGGACATATTGTTCCATTTGTACACAGCCACAAACCTGGCACTGATTGTCCACAATTTCACTGCAACCACAGATCTGCCGCAGATTTATCTTTGTGTGTGACAGGGCCTTTAGTTTGGCTAGGGATTGTGATAGGCCGCCCTAAAAAGATGCGTTTTTAGGGTGTGTCTGAAGCTGAGAAAGTTGTGATTCGTCCTAACTTCTTGGGGTAGAGCGTTCCAGAGGTTTGGTGCAGCTAGGAAGAAGTCTTGGATTCGGGAGTGGGAGGTTCGAATTAGTGTGGATGTTAGTCGAAAGTCATTTGCACAGCGTAGAGAACGGGTGGGGTGATAGACAGAGAGGATGGTGGAGATGTAGGGGGTGCCGCATTGTGGAGAGCTTTGTGGGTGAGAACAAGCAGTTTTAATTGGATCCTGTGATATATGGGCAGCCAGTGCAATGACTGGCACAGAGCAGAGGCATCTGAGTAGCGGTTAGCCAGATAGCTGACCCTGGCTGCTGCATTAAGGATGGACTGTAGAGGGGAGAGTCTAGTTAGGGGGAGACCAATTAATAGAGAGTTACAGTAGTCAAGGCGAGAGTGGATCAGGGCCACGGTGACGGTTTTTGTCGTTTCCATTGTGAGAAAGGGGCGGATTCTAGAGATGTTCTTGAGGTGCAAGCGGCAAGAGCGGGCAAGAGATTGTATGTGGGAGGTGAAGGAGAGATCAGTGTCAAGTATAACCCCCAGACAGCGGGCCTGCTGCCTAGGACTTATCGTTGTGTCACACACAGAGAGGGAGATGTCAGGTTTAGGAAGGTTGGGAGATGGAGGAAAAAGAAGAAGTTTAGTTTTGGAAAGGTTAAGTTTCAGATAGAGAGCAGACATGACATTGCAAACTGCAGTCAGGCAGTCACTTGTGTTCTGTAGTACAGCGGGGGTGAGCTCAGGGGATGAGGTGTATAGCTGTGTGTCATCAGCATAAAGATGGTACTGGAAGCCAAATCTGCTGATGGTCATTCCAATTGGGTCAGTGTAGAGGGAGAAAAGAAGAAGGCCAAGGACTGAACCTTGAGGGACCCCAACAGTGAGAGGAAGAGGAGAAGATGTGGAGCCAGCATATGATACGCTGAATGAGCGGCCAGAAAGATAGGAAGAGAACCAGGAGAGCACAGTGTCCTTTAGGCCGATAGAATGGAGCATAGAGAGAAGGAGATGGTGGTCAACAGTGTCGAAGGCTGCAGAGAGGTCAAGAAGGATAAGCAGAGAGTGGTCACCGTTACGTTTTGCTGTCAGTAGGTCATTGGTCACTTTGACAAGAGCAGTTTCTGTTGAGTGTAAAGGGCGGAACCCAGACTGTAAAGAATCTAGAAGAGAGCGAGTGGAAAGGTAGCGGGTGAGACGAGAGTAGACCAGGCGCTCCAAGAGTTTGGAGATGAAGGGGAGATTGAAGACTGGTCTGTAGTTGCTTGTGCAGGATGGATCAAGAGAAGGTTTTTTTAATAATGGAGTAATGATAGAGTGTTTGAGGGAACAGGGGAAAATACCAGAAGAGAGAGAGAGATTGAAGATTTTAGTTAGGTGAGTGGTGACAACCGGAGAGAGGGACTGTAGTAGAGGTGTGGGGAAGGGATCAGTAGGGCAAGTGGTAGGACAAGAAGAAGAGAGGAGCCTGGAGACTTCCTCCTCTGTGACTGGGTCAAATGTGGAAAGTGAGCTGGATGGGATGTGGCGAGGGATGGGATTCACAAAGCTTGGTGGCTGGGAGCTGATCTCTCGGCGGATGTTTTTTAGTTTCTTTGTGAAATACGAGGCCAGGTTGTCAGCATGAAGGTCTGTGATAGGGGTCTGTGCTTTGGGACTGAGGAGGGAGTGAAAGGTGTCAAAGAGCTTTTTTTGATTGTTGGATAGTGAGGAGATAAAGGTGGTGAAGTAGGTCTGTTTAGCGAGGAGAAGGGAAGAGTTGTAGGTCCTTAGAACGAACTTGTAGTGGATGAAGTTTTCTGGTGTGCGGGTTTTCCTTCATAGGTGTTCGGCACTCCTGGAGCATCGCTGAAGAAATCGAGTTTGGGATGTGAGCCAAGGTTGTTTTACTCGGTGTTTGGAGGTTCTGAGAGTGAGGGGTGCTACTTGGTCCAGGGTGCTACTGAGTGTTTCATTGTAGTGGTTTAAAGCCAGATTAACATCTGTATTTGCTTAGAGGGCTCTTCTAGGGTATATATTTGTGTAGGGGAGTCTGTATTTATATGGGAGTCTGGTCTTTGATCACTATTTGTTTAACAGGTATGTTTTTGATCTGTATATGTTTAGGGGGTCTGGTCTTGGGTCTATATTTGCTTAGGAAGTGTGGTCTTGGACCTGTATTTGTTTAGGTGGTCTGCTCTTTAGTCTGTCTTTGCTTACAGGTCTGATCTTGGTTCTGTTTAGGGGTCTGACCATGGGGTTGTATTTGTTTAGGGTGTCTTGTCTATAGTCTGTCTTGGTTTGGGGGGGGGGTCAGCTCTTGGGTCAGTATTTGTTTAGGGGTCTGATATTGGTCAGTATTTGCTCAGGAGGTCTGTTCTAGGGAGTGTATTTGTTCAACGGGGTTTACAATTATTTAGAGAATCATCTTTGAAATCTCCATTGCTTTAGGGGTCTGTATTTGTATAGGAGTCTGGTCTTGGATCAGTATTTGATTGGCAGGTATGTTTTTTGATCAGTATACTGTATGTTTAAGGTGTCAAGTCTAGGATCTGTATTAGTTTAGGGGGTCTGGTCTTGGGTCTGTATTTGTTTATTAAATGGTCTGGTCTTGGATCTGTATATGTTTAGGGAGTCTACTTTTGGGTCTGCATTTGTCTAGAGGGTCTGGTCTTGGATCTGTAAATGTTTAGGAGTTCTAGTTAAGGACCTGCATTTGTGTAGGGGGATCTGATCTTGGGACTATATTTGTGTAGGAGATCTGGTCTTGGAACCGTAATTTGTGTAGGGGATTTGATCTTGGGACCGTATTTGTGTAGGGGATCTGATCTTGGGACCATATTTGTGTAGGGGATCTGATCTTGGGACCGTATTTGTGTAGGGGATCTGATCTTGGGACCGTATTTGTGTAGGGGATCTGATCTTGGGACCGTATTTGTGTAGGGGATCTGATCTTGGGACCGTATTTGTGTAGGGGATCTGATCTTGGGACCGTATTTGTGTAGGGCATCTGGTCTTGGGACTGTATTTGTGTAGGGGATCTGATCTTGGGACTATTTGTGCAGGGGATCTGGTCTTGGATCTGTAAGTGTTTAGGTATAGTTATGAACCTGCATTTGTTTAAGGGGTCTGGTCTTGGGACTGTATTTGTGTAGGGCATCTGATCTTTGGACAGTATTTGTGTAGGAGATCTGGTCTTGGGTTTATGTTTGTGTAGGGGAGCTGGTTCTTGGGACTGTATTTGTGTAGGTAATCTGGTCTTAGGACCGTATCTGTGTAGGGGGTCTGGTCTCGGGACTGTATTTGTCAAGGGGGGGCCTGGTCCAGGGTCTTCATTATCTCTATATTTTTTTCATATCTTAACCCTGGATAATTAATTTGCCGGAGGCATCATGGGGGAATAGTAAGGCTAGTTTGACACTTCTTTGCATTTGTCACCTATAACAGAAAACTGTCCCAGTATATATGCTGGATGTAAAGTCCTAACATATGTGTACACTGTAGCAGTATAGCAATTATTGTACATATTACTACATTTAGGAACATGAAGCAGATTTATACTTTCCTATACAGCGTAAATGTAATAAAAAAGAGTTAAAGGTAAAATCAGATTAAAAAAAAAAAAAATACAAAAAAAAAATAAAAAATGTAACAACCTGGAGTCGGAAAGTGAAGACAATGAAATTAAACACAGGAAAGAAAATAAAAACCGCACACGGGCTCCATGTTTAACCAGTAACTTTGGTGGTGAGTGTGTTTTCTTAAATTGAAAGTCGTCCCCTGACCTTTGCCTTGTGTCTGCCGAGTTGCAATAGCGATTAACCCCACTTCCTTGGGTTGGTGAAACATCAGCCTGAAAGTGATGGGAAAATAACTGGTCAGTTAGCACAGGAAGCAGAGACAAATAAAAAGTAATTACGTGTGAAATGAGCGATCAGCATCACTTTGCAAGAATCATTTTTCTCTCCCGAAAAGAGGTGGAAGGAGAAGCCCGTCCTGTTACACGCGGCTCATAAACTGTGTGCAGAAGCGCAGATGTAGCAGAGCCGATACGGTCACGCTCCATTTCTGCACATTCAATGGCAAACCCAGCAGCATCGTTACATTAACAAACTCAGCTCTGCTACATCTTTAAAGTCAACTTTTCATTTTTTTTTTAATTTTTTCTTAAAAAATTAGTAGCGTAATTCGCATCATATTCACCTATACTCACATGATGATGTCTGAATACCAAGACCTCCCACCCATTGTCAGAGCGGGAGGCTTTTATCCTCCATTAGAAGGGTCAGTGCATATGGTCGACCCCTGCTCTATTCATTCCATACAGGACTGATGGAAAAAGCCAAATACAGCCCTCAGTCCGTCTCATAGAGAATGAATGAAGCCTAGGTGGAGCATACAAACCCCTTCCAACCAATGATAGTCCCAAGAGTTGGACCCACCTGATCTAAATCTTTAAAAAAAAAAAATCTTTATTTTTATATAGCGCTAACATATTCCGCTTTACATACATCAGGAACACTGTCCCCATTGGGGCTCACAATCTAAATTCCCTATCTGTATGTCTTTGGAATGTGGGAGGAAACCGGAGAACACGGAGGAAACCCACGCAAACACGGGGAGAACATACAAACTCATTGCAGATGGTGTCCTTGGTGGGATTCGAACCCAGGACCCCAGCGCTGCAAGACTGCAGTGCTAACCACTGAGCCACCACAATACTGCAGTGCTAACCACTGAGCCACCGTGCCGCCCCGGTCTAGACGTCATCACCTGTCTTGTGGATAAGTGATAACTTTTTCCAATTGGAACACCCCCTTAAAATGCTGCATCATTGGAATACAATGTACTTAAAGGGGTACTCCCATCTTCATAGATGGATATTGTCGGATAGTGGCTGTGAAAACAAGAACATTTGTAATTTACTGCACATTAAAATTTGCAGCCGTTCTTGAGATACTAACACTTTTCTTTTGTTTACTGCTGGTTGCCTAAGCAACCGACCACCGCTGCGGTTTAGTCTGTAAGCACTGCGATGAAACTGGACGGGATTAGAAGGAAACAGAAAGTTCTAGCTTCAAAAGAGAGCTAATGAGCTCAAAAGGAAAGAGTTTGCAACCACTACGCATGTTCGGCTGTCTGGCAAAGGTGGTCTGTCTCCTAGGCAAATCGCTGCCCGTGGTGAACAATATCGCAGGTACGCGTCACACGAACTTACCTTCCTAACGACATCGCTGTGGCCGGCGAACAACCTCTTTTTTTAAGGGGGGCGGTTTGTGCGGCGTCACAGCGACATCACACAGCAGGCCACCAATAGAAGCGGAGGGGCGAAGAGCAGCCGCATGAAAGTCACGCCCACCTCGTTGCCGGAGGACGCAGGTACGCTGTTGTTCGTCGTTCCTAAGGTGTCACACGTAGCGATGTGTGCTGTCTCAGTAACGACGAACAACCTGCGTCCAAAACGAGCAACGATATTTGGAAAATTAACGACGTGTCAACGATCAACGAATCTGTGAGTATTTGGGATCGTTAGCGGTTGCTCGTAAGTGTCACACGCAACGACATCGCTAACGAGGCCGGATTTGAGTCATGAATTCCGTGACCCCAGCGATATCTCGTTAGCGATGTTGTTGCGTGTAACGGGGCCTTTACTCCCTGCCCTGGCCGGGTTGCGTCCTCCCTTACACTTCCCTGACCATTCACGTGTGCTGCCGCCTCCTTCTCCTCCTGGGCTCTGTACATGCAGCACAGGATGCACCGAAGATGCGCATGAGCACACCAGCCCTCCTTAAAGGGCCGATGTGCCACTTCCACTTAATGCCTTTCAGCCTGTGGCTGAGAGACACTATGTATGTAAGGCACCCTCCTATTAGGGGAGGTGCCTGTGCAGCACTCCTAGTTAGTGTGTCAGACTATTACTTACAGCAACATGAGGGCAGCAGTCTTAACCTGCCCAGGCCAAAAGAAAGCTGCCCTCTTGTTGCTGTAAGTAATTACGTTTTGGGGGGACATTGTATTCCTCTTTAAGCTCCCCCTCCCCCCTTTTTCCCTATTTTTTTTTCAGTGTCAGTCTACTAGCTGGTTGTCAGGTCCAGTTACCGTGGCCATTACTTATACCTGAGTCTGCCTTCCAATACCTGTCTGCCGCACCGTGCCCATCATACCTGTCCGTACCCGCCTGTGCAGGGTGCCTCAGTCACCCTGCCTGTACCTGTGTCTATACCGGAGTCTGTCACCTGTCCTGGGAGAGGTTAGTTGCCACAGTCCTGGAAGTGGTACCTGGCATCCACCTTGTGGTGGGTGCTTAGTCAATCCCCACCCACTAAAGGGTAAGCCCGTGTCCCCCTGTGGCACAGTGGGAGACCGGACGCGAGTGTTACACTAGGGATCATTCAGACCTTCAGGGCCAAGACATTTATAATTTATACTAAGTTTAGGTTGAGGAAAAAAAAAAATGTATAAAAACTTTTTTTTTTAGAAAAAAATTTTGCGCTAATGTATGACCGTGTGTGGGAATCGCGAGTTGTCGTGAAGTCCCGCCATATAAAATCTCATTAAAAATAAGCAGCGATAAATGTAACGATTTATTTATATTTTTCAATGTAATAGAAAACCACAAGTTGCTTCTGTTCTGCCGACAAACCCAAAACACTCGGTCTCAAAAGGCCTTTAAAAATCAGCCCAATAGGAGCCCCCGATCTCTGCAGCCAAAACAGGGATCAGCATTACACGTCCACCCCCTGAGCCGAAATTGGTGTTTATTGTAGTATAAACTTTAGGGGAAACGGGAGATGAAAAATCTAAAGGGAGCGTAATAAAAAAAAAAAAAAGAAATATATATAAAAAATAAACAAACATTCACAAATTACGGACGCTCCGTGATTACATCCTTAGAATTTAACGACAGTGTTTATTTCACTTGGCAGAAATGTGAGCGCCGTAATAACCGACAAGATGGCGGCAAAGCGTGAAGACGGCGACTCGTGAATAATATAATAATAGTGCGATCGTAGTGAAAAGTAGAAGATAATACGACAGCGGTGGCAATGTTACACAATACACAGGAAGCCGACGGGATCCCGCTGTACAAGAGCGCGGACGTTTAACGAGAACTGGGATTTCAAAGCGATTTCTTTCCCCGAGAGATCTAATTAGACTTTAATAACATTAACATTAGACTCCATGATGAATGGTCTACACATATAAGCCTGACGCTAATAGCTCTTTACAGAATAAAAGGTCCTTAAGGGGATCGGGAGGGGGCGCGGGGCGCAGACATTATACAGAATCAGTAACCCAACATTCCATCCGGGACAACGGGAATTAAAAGAATGGTAGGAAGAACCTAGAAGACGTCTATAGAGATGAGCGAGGTGACTCGCCCTGAATCTCCCAAAATAAACTATAAAAAAGATTGTCTGCAAAATTCTAGTGGACGTGTTCACACAATGCAGAAAAGCGCCAGATATGTGGTAAGGAATTTACAGCCGACGTGCGACTGTCACCTTTGTGGTGCTGAGAACTTTGTGCATTTATTCTTTCCTGATAATTTTGTGACAATAACACTCACTGCTTAAAAAGTATCATCATCAGCAGCTCTTCATGACATGTGCTGCAGAGGATAAAGACGAGCGAGCGCAGAGCAATCTGTAATAGAGGGACAAGAGGAGAGCGGCTGGACAGTCTAAACCGGCAATAACATGACCGGCGGTCGGCTTATAAGTGGCCGGATGGATATCGATGGTAGCACAGACGTTCAGTGTAAACCCAACCGACCACGACAGAATCCGATTAGGACTATTCTAAGATATTTATATATTTCTCCTTAAATAATCTGTGCTTCTGTGAGAAGATACTATGGATAGGAAGGAAAGAAAAAAAGAAAGAATGAAGAAGAAAGAAAGGAGGAAAAAAAAGGATGAAAGTAAAGAAGGAAGAAAGGAAGAAAAGAGAGAAAGAAAAGCAAGAAAGAAAAAAAGAAGAAAGGAGGAAAGAAAAAGGATGGAAGTAAAGAAGGAAGGAGGAAAGGAAGACTGGAATGAAAAAAGGAAAGAAGAAATAAAAAGAGAGAAAGAACGCAAGAAAGGAAAAAAAAAGAAAAAAAGACAGGAGGAAGGAAGGAAAGAAGGACGGAAGGACGAAAGAAAGAAAAAAAGAAAGAAAGGGAAATGAAACCTTGAGAAAGATTCTGTGATAGAACTGAAACAGAAGGAGGAAACTATCACAGAATCTCTCAAGTCTTTCTATTTTTTTCATTTTATCTTATCTTTCTTTCTACCTCCCTTCATTCAGTTTCAATTCTAAGGAAGAGAGAAAGGAATGGAGAAGGGAAGTAATGGGGGAAGGAAGGAAGGAAGGAAGGAAGGAAGGAAGGACGGAAGGACGGAAGGAAGGAAGAAAGAAAGAAAGAAAGAAAGAAAGAAAGAAAGAAAGAAAGAAAGAAAGAAAAAGAAAGGGAAGGAAAGGAAAGAAAAAGAAAGAAAGAGAAAGAAAGAGAAAGAAAGAAAAAGAAAGAAAGAAAGGGAAGGGAACGAAAGGAAAGGAAAGAAAGAAAGAAAGAAAAAGCCTTGAGAAAGATTCTGTGATAGAATTGAAACTGAAGGAAGGGAGGGAGGAAGAAAGGGAGGAAGGAAGGAAGATAGAAAGAGTTGAGACATTCTGTGATGAAATTGAAACAAAAGGAAGGGAGAAAGAAAGAAAGAAAGAAAGAAAAGGAAGGAAGGGAGGAAAAAAGAATCAGAACGAAAGAGAGAAAACAAAGAAAGAAGGAATAAGAGAGAAAGAAAGAAACAAAAAGAAAAGTTTGAGATAGATTTTGTGATAGAATTTAAACATCGCCCCATGGGCTAATAAAAGTCACCTCTTTTTGCAAATTTTTTTGGAGTGCTGCCTCTTTTTCGTTTTCTGTATTAGGTTATGTTCACACGCAGTGTTTTTATGCTAAAACCTGAGCAGATTTAGTTGTGCATTACATGTGTAATTACACTACATGTTTACAGGTGATAGATGGACAGACAGATAGATAGATAATAGATAGAGGGATAGATAGATAGATAGATAGATAGATAATAGATAGAGGTATAGATAGATAGATAATAGATAGAGGTATAGATAGATAGATGGATAGATAGAGGGATAGATAGATAGAGGGATAGATAGCGGGATAGATGGACAGACAGATAGATAGATAATAGATAGAGGGATAGATAGATAGAGAGATAGATAGATAGATAGATAGATAGATAGAGGGATAGATAGATAGATAGATAGAGGGATAGATAGATAGATAGATAGATAGATAGAGGGATAGATAGATAGAGGGATAGATAGATAGATAGATAGGATAGATAACCAGCAGGGTCTCCGATACTCCCCATTATCAGACACATTTGCGTTTCTAGCGGTTTCACATAGCATATAAATTAGGTGCGGGTGAATGCTATATGGGTAACTGAGGCCAGACGTGCGCTGATACATTTCTATCCCTCGTCCTCCTGAGTGCGGCTTAATAAAATCTAAAAATAAAGGGAAAAAAAATCATAGGAAATGTTTGATGCTTGTAGATATTTGGCAGGGGCGTCTGAGCCGTATTAATGAGCTGAGTGGATGTTCCTCTGGGCCAAGAGGAAACTCGGTAAGGAGGTAAGAAACCTACGAGGGAAGCGGCTAATGCAGCACCGAGACAAATGGAGGCAGACAGATTTGTGCGTGCGGCGTGAGATAACTCCCGGGGCCATTACACCACCGCCGCCGCCACAATACACTCATAGTCCACATCATGACAGGCAGGAAACGGAATCCGCCTGTGACATTAACAAACCTGGAGAAGGTACAAGAATAAAAGTGTCCGTGACCGGGGTAAGGCCGGGTTCACACAGGGCGATTCTGTACAGTTTATCGGACGCTTGGCTAAGTTTAAACAGGGCAGATTATCACTTTTTTGGAGAAAGAATGGGATAATTTTTGGACATGGCTTTGATCATATATAGAGATTAAATACGATTTTTGGGTATAGCTGGGTCCACGTACGGTAAGTCTGGTAAATTTTTGGATAAGGCTGGGTTAAAATAGGAAAATTAGGTGAAAATTTTGGGTAAAATTGGGTCCAAATAGGATAATTTGTGCAATTTTTGGATTAAGATTATGTAGGGTAATTTTGTATAACTGGATAAAGCTGTAAAAGCAAATTTTGTGCAATTTTTGCTTATAACCGGTTTCAAGCAAGGCAATTTGGGTGCAATCTTTTAGTAAAGCTGGGTTCATGTAGGGTAATTTAGCAGTTTTTGGGGCAAGACTGCTCACGCAGGGTGTTCAAATTCATTTTTGGGGGGATAAAATTGGGTAAGCTTGTTTTTAAACAAAGCAATTTACTACAATTTTTGGGTTAGGCCAAACACACATAGCACGAGTTTGTGGAATTTTTGGGCAAAGTTCTGTTTATGTAGGAATTAGGAGCAATTATTGGGTAAAGCCAAGATTTAACAGAGCAAATTGGTCCAATTTTTGGGTAAACCCTGATTCACACAGATAATTTTTGGACAATTTTTGGGTAATGTCGAATTGACACAGGGTGATTTACTCACATTTTAGGTATTTGGAGTTGTTGTGGAATCCTCTCGTCATCTTGGTGTTTCCCCCCTGCTCTTATTTTCCTCCTTACCTCTTATCGTCTTATACCTTTGTTTGAGAGTGATGTGAGATAGCGTTTTGGTTTCCAGTCTTTGACGATCTCTGTTGGTTTTATCACACTCCTGTCCCGTCCCTTTAGTGAGGGACGGAGTATACGATCAGGGCTGGACAGAAGCAGGGTCAGGTTGGCAGCTCAGCAATCCTCTTTTTTTTTTTTTAAAAAAAAAAAAAAAAGACTCACAATCTAAATTCTCTATCAGTCTTTGGAGTGTGGGAGGAAACCGGAGAACCCGGAGGAAATCCAGACAAACATCAGCGCTGCAAGACTGCAGTGTTAACTACTGAGCCACTGTACCATTCTGCTTTATCAGCATTACATCAGCACTATAGGTGCTGGAACTTACTTTTAATTACATATTGCATCTGCCATTCTCTAGTGGAAATGGCTTTCTCTGCCATGACAGACTTACTGTTGTAAGTGAGTGTTACCATATATATATACAAAGGTTCCTCTTTCTCATAGCTTAAAGCAGTTTGTCTACGGTAACGCGGACATAGACCGTGAGATATAAGATTTGTTTCCTATAAAAGAGTCAGTAAAAATAGTCATTATCATCGCTGACCACCTGTCCCCCTTCCTTAACATCGTTATACATGTTATGAAACCTATATTTAAAGTTTCAGGCCGTCTTCTATGGATCATACACATTGGTATTAGCTTTAATTGCTTTCCTTGTGCCCTTCATTAGTTTCTACTGACAGTTCTTTGAGAAAGGCATAGCTTGTCGAAAACGTTTTGTGACACTGTCTGTAAAATACCAATTTTCACCATGGACTATACTACAATAAAAAGATATTTGTTTGAACATAATTCTTTGGAGTGTGCCGGAGTTATTTTCTATTATTATTAGACCAGTGAAAAGAGGCAGATAAGACAAAGACTCGCCCCTGTTTTGTGCCTAAAGATAAAGACCCGCCCCACTTCTTGCCTACAGACCAAGCCCCACCCCCATTTGCTGCCTAAAGACAAGCCCCCACTTCCTGCCTAAAGACAAAGATACGCCTCCACTTCCTGTCTAAAAACAGAGACATGCCCCTACTTCCTACCTAGAGACAAAGACATGCTCCCATTTCTTGTCTATAGACAAATGCACGCTGCCACTTCCTGCCAAGAAATAAAGACACACCTCCACTTCCTGTCTATAGATAAATACATGCCGCCACTTCCTGCCAAGAGATAAAGACACGCCCCAACTTCCTGTGTAAAGACAGAGACACCCCCCCACTTCCTGTCTAAAGACAAATACACGCCCCTACTTCCTGCCTAGAGACAAAGACACGCCCCTACTTACTGCCTAGAGACAAAGACATGCCCCTACTTCCTGCCTAGAGACAAAGACACGCCCCTACTTACTGCCTAGAGACAAAGACATGCCCCCATTTCTTGTCTAAAGACAAATGCACACTGCCACTTCCTGCCAAGAGATAAAGACACACCTCCACTTCCTGTCTAAAGACAAATACACGCTCCCACTTCCTGCCTAGAGACAAAGACACGCCCCTACTTACTGCCTAGAGACAAAGACATGCCCCCATTTCTTGTCTAAAGACAAATGCACGCTGCCACTTCCTGTCAAGAAATAAAGACACCTCCACTTCCTGTCTATAGACAAATACATGCCGCCACTTCCTGCCAAGAGATAAAGACACGCCCCCACTTCCTGTCTCAAGACAAATACACACCCCCATCTCCAATAATCCATCTGTTCGGCTCTGCTGATAGAGACAGATTACACTTGACAACAGGCAGTGGACATCAAGTTAGACAGTAGGTAGACCCCTGTAGACGGCACTTAGGGTCATTTTTTTAGGGCAAAAAATTCTGTTTTGGGTAAATAAAGTACTTTTCAATTATTTTTTGTTATCGTATCCTTGTCCATCAGATGAAGCTACATTTATTGAAATGTCATCCAGTACAATATTAAAAAATAGGAGGATGGACAGTAGCAATAAATCAATAAAAATAGTCAAATATTTAACTTACAGTAAAACAATGGATAAAAAAATAATTAAAAAAACAAAATACAATAAAGAAAAAAAATATAAATGCTTTAAACAATAAAGATATGTAACATACAAGGCTCGCATTAACTGGCCCATCTGTGGCTATATTCCATCTCCTTTGGTTTGCAGATATTTTTATTATTTTTTTATGACTGATTTTTTTTTTATAATACTATTATACATATTTAACCTACAGAGAAAAAAAAATGGAAAAAAAAATATTGGATTGTAAGAAGAAATGATATAGATCATATTATTCTGCATGAAATACAGTGCGGTTTGTGGAGTCATTTTTCAGTTTGTGGGTTTAATGCCCGTGGAAGGTGCTAACAGAAAAGGAATGTAGATTTCAGCAGAATATATGACGGGCCGGCCAGAATCTCTACCATGTAAGGTTTGCTCCGGCAATCAGTCACACTACTTTCCTGGATTGGGGAGATCATTGGGGGATATATGGAGATTCGGAGCAGAAACAGTCTGAGCACACTGTCTACTGCCAGCTTAATAATTCAGTCTCTGCCAAAAATTAAGGGGGGACGTATGGGCACACAAAAGTTCACAGTCATGTATTTTTGCCTATTGGAGAATATAAAATTTAATTAAAAAAAAAAAAAAGAAACCTTATGGACTTTGGGGACCTTACCTAATGTCACACTAGGTACGAGGAAGTACCAAGCGAACAGTGAAAGGGAAGGGAAACCCTGTGTCTAGGGAAGGGGAAGATGGTGACCCCTGATCAAACCTACTGCTGAACCCTGGCTTCCCTCACCACCCTAGATAGGTTCCGAACCGATGCGCCAAGCCAGATACATGACCCTGGCTGACCCTGAAATAGGCTTTAAGTAGGAAGTGGATGGGATGAGCGCTTAGTCAACCCCGCTAAGCTCGAAAGAAGACACATGGATCACAATAACTGCAAAAAACAACAAAGTTTGTCTAGATGAATACAAGCCGACTGCTTGCACTGAAGACTTGTTAAGGTTAGACCTATCACCAGCACCGAGTAAGGGGAATGAAGGTACATAAAGACTCCAAGCAAGTGCTGATGAAAAACAGCTGAAAGGATCCTTCTGCGTTCCTCACCCTAACAGGTAGGGAATGAAAACCAAGCAGAGGAGATACATAGGATACTAAATACACCAAGCAGGAATAATAGAAGGCCAGGGATCAGTTTGCACAGCCAAGCATTGTGACCTTCTATAGCCGGATACCACAGGACTGTCTGTTGCCCGCGACACCTAAAGATGTGGAAGGTAAATTTCCATTTTTTGGTCAAAAAAATAAAAGGTCTTCTAGAGTTGGACCTTAGAAGGGCAGTAATAAAAGTCAACACAGATGTGGAGGAGATACATAAAGACATTGGACGCAACGACAAGGACATTTATTTCAATTCATCCAGGTTCATTACAAGGCCATGTTCACACGTTCAATATCTGGTGAGGTTTTTTTTTACATCAGTATTTGTAAGCCAAAATCAGGAGTGGGTGAATCATGCAGCTATATTGAGGGGGAAAAAAATAAAAAAGGTTGTTGGAAAAAATGAAAGTGCGAAATCAAAGATTGGCTATAGCGGAAAAGCGTTAAGTGGGTATTAAATGCGTTGGTCAACTTCTCTAGGCTCTTCTTTCAGTCAAACTCCTGTGTCGTAATAGTACACAAGAGGTAGATATTACCCAGCTTCCCCGAAAATAAGTAATAATGTATGCTTAAAATGTAAGTCCTATTCCAAAAATAAGCCCTAGTTGTGGATCCATAAGGAAGTGTCCAAGCAGTTAGAAAAGTTAAAGAATTCAGCAGGACTCTTTATCAAGGAAAGCAGAAATCCACAGCCCTAAAAGAAAGCATAAAATCCCAAAAGAAGGCAGACACACCCCCAAAAAAAAAAAATGGAATCACCGGACACCAATTGCCCAATTACAGTTGGCAAGTGCAGATGATGGATGGACTCTCACACAGAGATCTGCTTTGCTGTCAGGTCCCTCACTGTTCCAGTTACATTGCACTGCAGCTCTCACAAACAGATCAGATACCAGCATCACCCCACGAGTGATACTACTTCCAGTCACCAGGGGGAGCCAACAGCTATAGAACGCAGGGGGACATGACAGCAACGCAGTTCTGTATGTGAGAGCCCATGCACCTGGCAACTAATTGTTTGGGGTCTGGTAAGTGCGATTCTTTTAGGGGCTGTCTGGGGGTAAATTTAGCAGTACATAGAGAATAATAAGTGTAAGCAGGTAATTTAACCCTTTGTAAATCTGGTCTGTACATAGGACTATAGGACGGGTTGTGCACCATGAGAACAGCAGATCAAAATGTCCATCTGACCCAGTAATAGGAGTAAAACTAAATAGGAGAGAAAAGGCGCAATAGGGTCTTACCCGATATATTGGGCAAAATTATATAGAAGTGGTGCACTCACCTGATCAGGTTGTGCCAGTCACAACTCCTTTGACAGCTAAGAGTGAGCGCCTGAGCGGTCCAGCGGCAGCCCTGTTGCACAAGTGTAACGTCAAAAGAAAAACTGGAGAAAAACAGGTTTTTTGCCGCGCTTGAAGACCACAGACATTGATGTCAAACAGATAATTCTTTTTATTTCATTCCTACGCGTTTCGGAGACCCCAACTGTCTCCTTCTTCAGGGTAAAGACTCTTTTCCCTGAAGAAGGAGACAGTTGGGGTCTCCGAAACGCCTAGGAATGAAATAAAAAGATTCATCTGTTTGACATCAATGTCTGTGGTCTTCAAGCGCGGCAAAAAACCTGTTTTTCTCCAGTTTTTCTTTTGACGTTACACCAGTGATAGGAGTAACACAAAATGTTGATGTTCCACAATGAGATGATGATTAGATTTGAATAAATGGTGATTTTTTTTTTTTTTATTCAAGAATAAATGTGAATGTGAATTGTTGTTCATGGAAAAATAGAAGTCACACCCTAAAAATAAGCTGCACCTTTTGGACCAAAAAATAATTTAAGACCCTGCCTTATTTTCGCGGAAACATGATTAAGGGGCACGGCCTCACTCTGTACACGTCACTGCCATTCCCAGGTCAGAAAAACGAATCTTCGAAGCGCAGAGTGTGATTGCTGGAAAAAATTCACCAGTCTGCAGTAACAAAGAGTACCTGCAGACATGTCATTCTGGACAACCCCTTTAAGGGATTTCAACTTGTGATCATCTATACACTGCAATACAAATTTACTGCAGAATATAGCTATATTTACAGTCTGTCTTATGAAGCTCATCCAGTGGCTGGTCTTCACAGAAGTACCAACATGATAGCCATGGGGGCTTTCAGCAGGCCCTTGGCTGCCATGACCTGACATCTTATCGGCACCCAGGGGTAAAAACGACACCCAGAATTATGCACCTTAAACCTACCATGTAAAACTACCATATTAACCTGTTGATAAGGGTTAATTTGCAGATCAATAGCTTTCTGACAAAGTGCGGTCGCCGCAAGGAGAGCTGCTGTCAGTCAGTGCCAGGGTGCGATTACAGCTATATTCACTATGCACTGAGCGGTGACCAAAAACCACTGGGTGCATCTCTGTTACTGAAAGCATCTTTTTGACTGAAAGCCAGAAGCTGCTGGAGGAATAAAGAATTTAGTACTGGCATCAGGGCTCTCAGTTAAGCGGCCGCACGGCATCAGAACACTATTATCCTGCAAATTAACCCATATCTGCAAGTTAATAGTGTTTTTGAGTAACACCTGCAGTCACTGATACAGGCAGATACCGATTGTATTATATATACCCTACTAGGTCATTCTTACTTAATGAGGGGTCCTCATCCCTTGGCCACAGAGAAGACAAGCGCAAAAGTATCTCTTGCCCTGGGGAACCTATCCGATTCTGCATGACAAAGGCTACCAACTGACTGGTATGTGTACAGTGTAATGCTTCATTTCTCCAGTGGTGGTGCTGCAGATAAATTTAACACTTAATACCTGGACTACAACTGATCACTGGAGGCCTGCTTACAGTATTACCAAGAAACCCTTCTAATACGTAGAAAATTGTTTTTTTTTTACTTGATATTTATATATTCCAATATAACAGTAAACACAAACTAAAGAACTTCAAACAAGTTTGAGCTGTCAAAAGTGGAGATCCCCTTTAAGAGAGGCTTTCTATGCAGAACATGTTGTAACATGGCAGCCAATAGGTATCATAGAAGTGATGTAAACCTGGATGTCCATTCTGGTACTTGTAGTGCCACGAGTCTTGGTTGGGCGTAAAAGGGCCAGGTTTAACAGATAGCTGGAAAGATGGGCGTGTTTGGCTGTCCAAATATCTCTGCCCATGGGTGTATCTCATCTGTCAAAATGGCGACTGTTTGTTTGCCACATGGTCCATGTGCGGAAACTGTGATGTCTCCAGGAAGGAATCCTAGGAGAGAAGGGAGGATTTGCTTGTCTTTAACAGGATCATGGCTAGAGGCTGTAACGCCCCTTGAAGGAAGAGGAGGTTCACTTCTTCTGACCGGGGTCACTGTGTGGAGGCTTGTGACACCTCCAGAAAGTACCTCGGGGGGGGGGGGGGGGGGGTGTATACTGGCCGTAGTCAGTGTATGGAGGTTTGTGAAACATCCAAAAAGTACCTCTGGAGAGGGGTGTGTATGCTGGCCGGGGTTAGTGTGTGGGGGTTTGTGAAACTTCCGGAAGATACCTCTGGAGGGGGGGGGGGTGTATACTGGCCGAGGTCAGTGTGTGGGGGTTTGTGAAACCTCCAGAAGGTACCTCCAGAGAGGGGTGTGTATACTGGCTGGGGTCAGTGTGTGGAGGTTTTTGAAACCTCCAGAGAGGGGTGTGTATACTGGCTAAGATCAGTGTGTGGAAGTTTGTGAAACCTCCGGAAGGTACTTCTGGAGACGAGTGTGTATGTGGGTTGGGGTCAGTGTTTGGAGGTTTGTGAAACCTCCGAAGAGGGGTGTGTATACTGGCTGAGGTTAGTGTGTGGTGGTTTGTGAAACCTCCTGAAAGTACTTCTGGAGAAGGGTGTGTATGCTTGTTGGGGTCAGTGTGTGGAGGTTTCTGAATCTCCAGAAGGTACCTCTGGAGAGGGATGTGTATACTGGCTAAGGTCAGTGTGTGGAGGTTTGTGAAACCTCCGGAAGGTACTTCTGGAGACGAGTGTGTATGTGGGTTGGGGTCAGTGTGTGGAGGTTTGTGAAACCTTTGAAAGGTACCTCTGGAGAGGGATGTGTATACTGGCTGGGGTCAGTGTGTGGAGGTTTTTGAAACCTCCGGAGAGGGGTGTGTATACTGGCCAGGGTCAGTGCGTGCAGGTTTGTGAAACCTCCATAAGGTACCTCCAGAGAGGGGTGTGTATACTGGCTGGGGTCAGTGTGTGGAGGTTTTTGAAACCTCCGAAGAGGGGTGTGTATACTGGCTAAGGTCAGTGTGTGGAGGTTTGTGAAACCTCCGGAGAGGAGTGTGTATACTGGCCAGGGTCAGTGCGTGCAGGTTTGTGAAACCTCCATAAGGTACCTCCAGAGAGGGGTGTGTATACTGGCTGGGGTCAGTGTGTGGAGGTTTTTGAAACCTCTGAAGAGGGGTGTGTATACTGGCTAAAGTCAGTGTGTGGAGGTTTGTGAAACCTCCGGAAGGTACCTGTGGAGAGGGGTGTGTATGCTGGCCGAGGTCAGTGATTGGAGGCTGGTATAGCTCCATTGGGATACTTTAGAAGTGTACCACCAATCAAACGGGCTTCAAACCAGTGTATGTATTCTACTAGGACTGTGGTTTATGTACGTGTTAATAAACCGGCCGGACTTTTTAATGGAAGTGTTCCGGTGTGCTACCTTACATCGCAAGCATAGCCTTTTAAAGTAGAAACTATCGTGTTTTAGAAATTTAATTATTTTTTTTTCTTTTTTAATTTGGATCTTAACGATGTAGGAGCCATCCCAGGAATGTGGATTTTGATTCTATAACCATTAGGAAAAGATTTTTTTTAAAAATTTTTTCGGATGTATGACTTTACGAGTTTCTTGATTAACGACGCTTCTGTTTTCCTTGTCAGAGTTGAGGACTTCCTCTGGTAGTAGAATTTAGTAGAATTTACCTTTTCTTCTTCTTTTTTTTCATTAAACCAATACTATAAAAAGTAGCAGCCGGTTTCCAAAATAACTTCGAATGCGGCCAAGTTGTATAAATCCCGCTCGATTCCGCCTCTGTGTTGATGGCTTCGGGAGAACATTTCAAAGAGGGATGCCAGCGCTCGGCCGGTAGAAATATCTGTCAGCTTCTTAATCAAGTTCCGTTAGACGTATTTTCCCCACTTTATGAATACACATTATTGTTGTCCATCCAAACAGTCTTCGGACCACAATCTGATTTTTTTGGGTCGTCTGGAACGAGGTAGATGGTATCACGTACAGCACTCGAGTTACTTCACTAAACCTTATCCTCCTCCGGTAACGAGGCTTTTGGCAGACGTTTCCCCTTTCAGCACTGTAATTACGTGAAATCCATCGAGGAATAATTACAGAAGCTATAGTGTTAGAGGAGCTGTAAAAATAAAGTTATTCTTCCCGTAGAAATGTCAATAATCATCTTAATAATCGGAATGTAAAGGAAATATCAAAGAAACTATATTATTCTAGGTAGAACCTGACTCTCCATGTAAAGGTTCATCTGCTATGGAGTCTCAAAAGGGTTGTCCACCTTTGGGGACAATTTCTTTATTTTTTCTTTTACTTAAAGTTCATTTTAATCAATAGATTTCGGAATAAAAATAAGTTTCACGATTGGATGAGTTTAAAAATAATGTTCCTGTGCTGAGATAATCATATATAGGTGTCCCTGCTGTGTACTGTGTAATGGCTGTGTCTGTGTCACGCTCTGTCTGTGTCACGCTATGTACTGTGTAATGGCTGTGTCTGTGTCACGCTGTGTACTGTGTAATAGCTGTGTCACGCTGTGTACTGTGTAATGGCGCTGTGTGTGTCACTGTGTACTGTGTAATGGCTGTGTCTGTGTCACGCTGTGTACTGTGTAATGGCTGTGTCACACTGTGTAATGGCTGCGTCTGTGTCATGCTAAAGATGGGGGAAGTACTAAGCGAGCGGCAAAAAAGGTAAGGGAAGGGGGAGATGGTGACCCCTGACCAAATCTACTGCTGGTCCCTGGGGTCCCTCACCACAATGGATATGTTCTAGACCTATGCGCCGAGCAGGATACCTCACCCTAGGAATTCCTAGTACTGGACTCTAAATAGGAAACAGATGTGATGAGCTCTCTGTTAACCCCACTAAACACTAGAGAAGACACAAGGGGGACACATGGGGGAAAAAAAAGCATGAACTACTTATCCATAGGTGACTCAGGCAGGAGTTAAGCAACAATACCACAGTAGAGTACAAGCCAACTGCTTGCAACCAGAGCTAGTGTGAACTGAATAATATCACCAGCACCAGTCCAGGGAAGAAGGGAGTATTTAAGCACCAAGAGAGTACAGATGATAAGCAGCTGGATGGAAGGAGAGCTCCTGCTGGATCTGAAAAAGGGAGAGATAAAAATCCAGCAGGAAAGCTACCTGATGCAATGAATACTAACAGCAGGAACAACAGAAAGTCCGAAAGGGTGAGGAACCCTGCAGGGTCCTGAAGAGAAAGGGATGAAAACCTAGTAGACGAGATACCTGGGATACCAAATACACCAAGCAGGATTAGTGTACAGTCAGGGAGCAGTTGGCGCAGCCAAACGTTGTGGCCTTCTATTGCTAGAAACCACATGACTGTCTGTCACCCATGACAGTCTGACCGTACAGGGACATGGTCTCATGTGGTACCACATCTCCTAGGCCGGGGAGGAAGTAAAAAAGAAAAAAGGAAAAAAAAAAAAAAAAAAAGTATACAGATAGGACAGGATGGGGGGGGGGGGGGGGTGTCCGAAAAATAATTCTGTGAGGTATAACATTGCTTAATCCCTTCATGACAGATACACTGCACCTTGGCCTATGTACCATGGCAAAGTGGTGGTTGGAGGAAAAATGAGGGGTCACTGGATTCCGGATGTCGTTATTACAATGCCTCAAGACCCCACTACAGGAACGTGGGGCCATCACAGCTTAAAACAAGTTGCCATTCAGAGGTCCTGTTAAGTTGGATGCCGACCCTTCTGGGAGCTATCAGGCTACGTACGTTGCGCTGCTTATAGGGATTAGGGCTTTTTTTCTGACCTCAATGCTGCTTGTTCTTGAATTTATTCTGCAGCTGGGGACAGGGAGGTTTCCCGTGTTTAATGTCACAAACACTGGGGTTCTGCTTGACCGGAGGAGACAAAAGAACACGACGTTGTGAAGTTGGAGGCAGCGCTGCGACTGCTGGATTATGTGGGAGTTAATAAAACACCTTGCTGCTATTGTAAACAGATTGCTTTGCTCTGCAATCGATTATAGGGCCAGCAGACATCTGCTCCTTATAAGACATGGAGAGCGCCGCGGCCGCAGACGGCTGGAGTCCACCGCTGCGTATAGAGGGTGACTACCGTGTGGCCTCAACTAGCCATCCATTATGCTAGAAAATCCGACACGTACAAAAGCATATGCAGCAGAAAGGAATCTGAAAACAGAAAATCACATTATTGAAATCAGATTTTTATGTTGTATATTACTTTTTTCTTAAAATATTCTTATTACGATAAATATCTAAAAGAAAAAAAAATGAAATCTTCCCCACTATTTACTAGGCCTTATACTATACTCACACTTCCTATGCTTTATAAAGACTTTTCAGTAGTTTCATTATCTTCACAGACATAATTGCAATGACTTACAACACTTATATATACAGTCCCTGACAGAAGTTCTGTCGCTTATCCATGTGATCTAAATAAAAGCTTATAACCTGACTTTAAATTCATCCATTGGTTTTATAAATTACTCTTTTGAAAGCTGAAACCCTCCCAAATTTGGTTTAGGTTATGAAAATAAAGTTGCTGCAATGCTGAAATATTGATCATTTAATGAACACAGAAAGGTCAGATTTAGGCAAGACAAAAAGTTTTGTCGCCCACAGAAAGTAATGTGAAATTCAAACAAATAATTAATTTCTAATACAAACATATGTTGTATAACATTGGTGAATGAAGTTGTGGTGCTATTAGAGCCATATTTAATATTTTGTGTGACTTCCATGAGCTTGAAGGACCGCATCCATGCGGTTCAACAATGATTCATACAATGTATTGATGAAGTCATCAGGAATAGCAGAGAATGCATCTTACATGCCTCCCAGAGTTCATCTAGATTCTTTGGTTTTGTCTTCCAAGCTTCCTCTTTCATCCTACCCCAAACATGCTCAATGATGTTCATGTCTGGTGACTGGGCGGGCCAGTCCTTGAGCACCTTGATCTTCTTTGCCAGGAGGAACTTTGTTGTAGAGATGGATGTATGAGATGGAGCACCATCCTGCTGCAGAATTTGACCTCTTTTATGATTGAGAATGTAAGAGGTAGCTAATACTTCTTGATATTTTAGGCTATTGATATTGCCTTCCACCTTGCAAATTTTTTGTACACCCCCATACTGAATGTAGCCTCAGACCATGATCTTTCCGCCACCAAACTTAACTATTTTCTGGATCCATACGGGCTCCAGTAGGTCTCCTGCAGTATTTGCGGTGGCAGTGGTGTAATTCAACTGAAGATTCATCAGAAAAATCCACATTTTGCCACTTTTCCGGAGCCCATCTGTTTAGCAGGTTGTGGGACTTGGCAAATGCCACACGGTTTTTTAATTGCCTTTTGTTTAGTGCTGGCTTCTGGGCAATGATTCGACCATGGAGGACATTTTGAGACAGAATCCTACTAACTGTTCTAGTTGACCCAGGGACTTTAGGTGACCAGGCCTGTTGGAGCTCTGCTGCAGTGGAAGAGGGGCTGGCTTTGGATTTTCTAACCAACAAACGTTCCTCTCCTGAGCAGTTGTCTTGCGGTGTCTGGCGGACCTGGGCTTGTCAAAAACATCTTCAGTCTCTTCAAAAATTTTTTATAATTCTTTGTACTTGATGCTGAGACACAATAAAGGCGCAGCCACCTCTGCAGTGGATCTGGTCTTCAGCCTCTTGATAATCAAGGCTTTGGTCGCAGGGTGGATTTTTGCATGTTGTCAGAGGTCAGGTTGCAGTTCAACTGAAGATCTGGGGTGCTGGGTTTCTTTTTATACACACCCACTAATTAACTGATCATTTAGTGAGCACAGGTGAGGATGTAAACTAGGATTGGGTGCATTATATGACAAGGCGACAAAACGTTTGTCTTGCCAAAATCTGACCTTTATGTGTTCATTAAATGATCAATATTTCAGCTTTGCAGCAACTTTATTTTCATAACCTAAAACAAAATTTGGGAGGGTTTCAGCTTTCAAAAAAGTAATTTATGAAACCAATGGATGAATTTAAAGTCAGGTTACAAGCTTTTATTTACATAACATGGAGAAGCGACAGAACGTCTGTCAGGGACTGTATAGTAGGATCCATATTCACAACAGGTGATGTCACAGCTCACCTTCTCCTCCTGTACAATGACTAACACCTCTATATACAGTAGACAAGACAGGACCCACTATTCACAATGTGACGTCACAGCTCACCTCCTCCTCCTCCTGTACAATGACTGTTGACACCTCTATATACAGTAGATAACATAGGATGCACCATCCACAATAGGTGATGTCACAGCTCACCTCCTCCTCATCTACAATGACTAATAACACATCTATATACAGTATCACCTCTATACACATAATCCACCAATCACAATAGGTCTGTGGCGGTCACAGACAGAAGAGTGCCCCTGTGCAAGAAAACTATATGGGCCTCAATCTCATCATAATGCACAATTGCATTACCTTGCAGGTAGAAATGGCTCCTCTTACCTCCTGGGCTCTTGTGCGCCTGCACAGGCTGCACCAATGATGTGTCCGCCCCTGTAATATGTGATGTCACAGTTGACCTTCTCCCCATCCTGCACATTGACTGATAACACCTCTATATACAGTAGATAACACAGGTTCCACCATTCACAACAGGGGATCTTACAGCTCACTTCCTGCCCCTTCTGTACAATGACTGATAACACCTCTACTTACAGCTGCAGCCCCCAACTGTGTGCATTATCTTGGCTGTGTAACAACATACAAAGGACTTAATGAGGCTTTTTTTATTATTTAAATAAATAATTAAAATTTTGTTACCCAGCCAAAATATAGCAGACAGCTGTGGGCTGGTATTCTCAGGTTGGGGATGCCCATGGTTATTGGGCCCTCCCCAACCTAAAAATAGCAGCTCTGCAGCCATCCCAGAATTGGTTATCCAGGTGCGCCAATCCTGGCGCTTGCCTGGCTCATCGCTATCTCCCTGGTATGGTGGCAATTGGGGTAATATAAGGGGTTAATGACAACTGTGATTTGTCAAAAAGGCACAGCTGTCATCAAGCCTGAGGTTAAAAATGAAAAGGGGTCTATGAGACTCCCCCATTACTAATAGTGTAAGTATAAAGAAAAAAAACAAAACAGAAAAGAATCCTTTTTTTTTAAAAAAAAAAAAAAAAAAAAAAAACACCCTGTTTCTTCAATTTATTAACCCTCAAAACACCCCTGCAGGTCTGATGTAATCCACAGACATGATGTCCCATAATGATCCCGGCTCTAAGGTTGCAGTGCGCGTCACATTAGAAAACGTGACTGATCAGGGACACGACAGAGCCGCAGCTGTGACAGCGATGATGTCAGTGAGTTCACCTGAGGTCACAGCTCTCCGTCTCCCCATAGGTAAAAAAAAAACAAAAAAAAACAGATCCGTCATTCACAATAGGTGATGTCACAGCTCACCTACTCCCTTTCCTACACAATAGCTGATAAGAGCCTTTGCATACAGTAGATAACAGTAGCCACCATAAGTGATATCACAGCTCACCTCCTCCTCCTGCATGATGATCGTTGCCCCTATGAGACCATGTTAAGATTAGACATTCAGAAGAATTCCTTATAAACAAATAGGGTCTGAGTCAGTCTATGGATGACCATTGCAATGGCTGCCACAAGTGGTTTCCACCCAGAATCCACCGCATAAAAAGTGAACAGAATATTACGTCTTCACATAAAGATTTCATTTTTATTTTAAAGTATTTATTTTTTTTATAATTTTTTATTTATTGGATTTTTTTAATTTAAAATATTTTATAATTTACAGTATTTTTTTTTTTTTTTACATTTGTTCAACTTTTTCTTTATTCAATTATTTTATGTGACTTTCTGCTCCGGAATGTTGACCCCTTTTTTTTTTTTTCTTTTGCCGTGACACCAATGTTTATAACCAATTATTTTTGGGGAATTCCAGGGAACTTTATGTAACTGACATTTTGAGATCTAGTGAAATAATTGATTCTGGAACTTGGGTGCCTCAAAAACGAATGCAGATAAATAGGAGGGTAGACGCTTTCTGAGCAGTTGTGCACTTTTTATTCCCAGCGTTCGCAGACATAGCGCACATATAGATACGTGGGGTCAATGTTGGTGAAAAACGTGACTCTAAAAATAAATATTGTAAAATAAGAAGACGCCTCAGCTTCACAGAATAAACGCCTCCGGGTACGCGATGTTCCCCTTATAGAGACATTTTAGAGTCTTGCAAGTTACAACTGAAATCTTTTAGCATAAAAACCCGACACACAGCGTGCAAACACGCGGCCGACGGGCTTAAGGTCTCCAAAATCCAACCATTCATATTAGGAATGAAGAAGGCAAACATTCCTTCCGAGAAGCCTTTGATTAACAGATAGGCAAAATTTCCTCTGATCTGCCTGAAACCACCCAAACAATGTTGGCGATGGGATGAACCCGTATGTACGAAGGGATTAACGTATCAACACGACACTTAAGACTTGTTTCTTTAAGAATTTCAATGGATCTTGCAAATGGGAAAATTACTAAAACAGAGTAGCTAGAAAAAAAACAACTGGTAGAAACTAAGAAGCTAAACAACCCTTACCCTATAAAGAAAAAAAAAAAATTACGTGTCAAATATTATATACACACACACACACACACACACACACACACACAGAGACACACACACACACACATACAGTATATATTTTTTATTTTATATTTTCAATTTTACGTTTCATTTTTATAGAGAACTAGCTGTGGTAACCAGCATGCTTCGGCACAGTGTCCGTCTCTTTCTTTCCCTGTCTGTCTCTCTCTCTCTCTCTCTCCCTCCCTATCTCGCTCTCTCGCTCTCTTTCCCTGTCTCGCTCTCTTTCCCTATCTCGCTCTCTCGCTCTCTTTCCCTGTCTCGCTCTCTTTCCCTGTTTCGCTCTCTTTCCCTGTCTCGCTCTCTTTCCCTTGACAAAGACAAACCTATGTCGAAACGTTGCATGTTTACTACACTCTGATGGAATAAAGAAAGAAAAGAATTTGCACTCAGGAGGACGCTGTCATTCGTTTTATTACATGGTATGTGGAATCAAGTGATCCCTCGATACTGGACATCCCAACGCCGCCGGATTGTGTGTTACACAGGCGGCAATTGACTATAGGTGCTGCAGTCTGCTGTGTTTCTCGCTCTTTCCCTGTCTGTCTCTCTCTCTTTCCCTGTGTCTTTCCCTCTCTATCCCTGTCTCTTTCCCTCTCTGTCTCTCTCTTTTCCTTTCTGCCTGTCTCTTTCCCTGCCTGTCTCTTTCCCTGCCTGTCTCTTTCCCTGCCTGTCTCTTTCCCTGCCTGTCTCTTTCCCTGCCTGTCTCTTTCCCTGCCTGTCTCTTTCCCTGCCTGTCTCTTTCCCTGCCTGTCTCTTTCCCTGCCTGTCTCTTTCCCTGCCTGTCTCTTTCCCTGCCTGTCTCTTTCCCTGCCTGTGTCTGTCTCTTTCCCTGGCTGCATTGTGACATGCCAACATTCTTCTGAAGTTCTGGCTGCATTGTGGCTCCCAGCTCCATTGACTTTAATGGAGGCAGGTTTCTGGCGAATAACTGTAGAGCATGGGGTTAAAATTTCCCCTCAAAACATAGCCTATGATGTTCCCTGAGTCACATGAGGCGTCTGTGTAAAATTTTGTGATTGTACATGCGACGGTGCGGATTCCTTTAGCGGACATACACACACATATATACATACATACATACCGTACATACATAAATACACACACACACACACACACACACACACACACACACACACACACACATACATATACATACACTCAGCTTTATAAATTAGATTTTTCTTTAATTTTTCATAAATTCCTCCCTGGAAAATCTTTAATTATATTATTAAGAAGTCTTCTTACCACCAGTTTTGATGTCAAATTTTTCCAATATTTAACATCGCTTTTAGTGAATAATGTTTTCATGATGTTCTTTTACTTCTTAAATTTTCCACCAAAAAACAAAAAAACTGTCCTAATTTTCTTTTTTTTTTTTTGTGCTGGGAAGCAAAAGAAATTAAAATAAAATACAACTACGTGCACAGATTATATATATATATATATATATATATATATATATATATATATATATATATATATATAGATATATTTTTATTTTTTTTTTATTTTTTTTTTTTAAGCGGCTCTGCTGCAAAATAAGCCTTCAAAATCGCTATAAAAACACTTCAAAGACTCTTCCTATTCCTTTCCATTGTAAAACTACTTTTCCGTTCACAAGTTTAGTTTTTTGAATGTTTTTTTCTCACTTTTTAAGTTTTTCAAAAACTGCAATTGTGGGGGGAAAAAGAAAAGTAAAACGCTTGTCACTTCTCTGAATCAGATGGAAACTAGACCAAACTGGGCACCGTCGAAATAAGAGTTTGCAAAAGAAAAAAACATTTTCCAAAACGCTTCGAACTTTTCTAAACTGATTCAGGAAACGAAAAAACTCCTCCAAAAAGTCCCCAAAGAATGAGCGTTTCTTAGCACGGTTTCCACTAGAAAATTTGTCATTTTTTGACAGCCTCAAAATTGCCATTGAATAATATTTAGAATTTTGATGAAATATACAAAGAAGTTATAAATATTTGATTAAAACACTTTATCCCCTTTCCCATCTGTGGTTCCATTCACATAAATAAGGCAGAAACATTTTCCACCCGGAAGTGAATGGGACGTTTGTTTGTTTTCTTCCCCTCTTCTGTTACCTTTTCCTATGGGGGAACAGATTAAAAAAACAACTACATAAACAAGGCCTGACATAACCACAGCACCGTCCTCCACACATTTGGGGAGTCTCCTATATGTATGTCTTTTGGCTGTAAGTAAAGGCTTTTCTCTGGCCACTGTTCCATAAATCCCGGCTCTATGGAGTGTATGGCTTATTGTGGCCGTATGGACAGATACTCCAGTCCCTGCTTGGAAACTCTGCAGTTCCTTCAGGGTTACCTTTGGTCTCTGTTCTGCCTCTAATTAATGCCTTCCTTGCCCACTGGAGCACCAGCATCCCTGCAGTGTTCTGCTCCTCACCGGCAGGTACACCGACTCACCGCTGCAGCTGGTCTGCACCGCCCTGCCTCGCCTCCCCACGGACCCCCCACGGACCTCCACGTGAAAGTCTTCGCCCTAGTCCCAAGGCCTGTGCACACCGCACAGGTCCCCCGGGAATGTGCTTAGGATACGTGCACCTATTCCAAGAAGTGTATCTCGGCTTATGGTTGAGGGGCACTAGATACTTAAGGCAATATGGTCAGTTAGTTAGTGCATGACCATCTGGCTAGTTGTCAGATCCCGCTGCCCACTGTCTGTTACCTCTATCCGTGTCACCCTGTCCCGGTCATGCTCTAGGTACTCACCGGCTCCTGCTGTCCTGTCTGCCTCAGCTGTCCGTGCTGCACCCGTCAGTACTACAGACTCTGCCTGTCTGTCAAATGGTTTTGTCTGCCTCAGCCGTCCTGGCTGCACCTGTCAGCACCTGAGCCTGTCCCTGTCCTGGGAGTCAGCTGCTACAGTCCCGGACACTGCCCTGGGAGTGGTACCTGGCATCTACCCAGTAGGCGGTTAGTCAAGCTCCTCCCACAATAGGGTAAAGCTGGATCCCCCTTGTGGTCTAGTGGGTCCATTCCCTCTCGCCGCCATCGGTGAGCATTACACCTGGGCTGGGAATCTTGGTGGAGAGCCCTTTCTTGGCAGGTTTGTTGTGGTCCCATGTTCTTTCCATTTGATGATAATGAATCTGATTGTGCTCAGGGAATCATCAGAGATTGGGATATTTGTTTAGAACCCAACCCTGACTTGTACTTCTCACCACTTTATCCCTGACTTGCTTGGAGATCTCCTTGGTCTTCAGGGTGGTGTTTGGAGATCTCCTTGGTCTTCATGGTGGTGTTTAGAGATCTCCTTGGTCTTCATGGTGGTGTTTAGAGATCTCCTTGGTCTTCATGGTGGTGTTTGGAGATCTCCTTGGTCTTCAGGGTGGTGTTTGGAGATCTCCTTGGTCTTTAGGGTGGTGTTTGGAGATCTCCTTGGTCTTCAGGGTGTTGTTTGGGGATCTCCTTGGTCTTCAGGGTGTTGTTTGGGGATCTCCTTGGTCTTCAGGGTGTTGTTTGGAGATCTCCCTGGACTTCGTGGTGTTGTTTGGAGAACTCTTTGGTCTTCGTGGTGTTGTTTGGAGATCTCCTTGGCCTTTAGGGTGTTGTTTAAAGATCTCCCTGGTCTTAATGGTGTTGTTTGGAGATATTTTTAGTCTTATTGGTGTTGTTTGGTTAGTGCTACCTCTTGCTTAATGGTGTTGCAGCCTCTGTAGCCTTTCAGAAAAGGTGTGTATATACTGACAGACCCTGGAACACTTACATTGCACACAGGTGGGCTTTCTTTCACTAAGCATGTGACTTATGAATGTACTTTCTTGCACCAGAATTTTTTTAGGGGCTTTATAACAAAAGGGGTGAAAACACATGCACATGGCAATTTGTATTTTATCCCATAAATTTATTTTTTGCTTAGATTTTTCTCATTCCCTACGCCAACTTAGATTATGTTGGATGCATCAGCACTAAAGAAATCAGACTACAAAAATATTTATTTAAAGACAGGTTGCAATGTAACAAAATAGGTAAAAAAAGCAACGGGTGTGAATACTTTTGCAAGGCACTGTATATATTTACATCACAGCCATGACAATTGTCATTTTAATCTCATTTATGAGAGAGGAAAGAGGAGAGAGAAAGGAGAGAGATGAGACTCCAGGAAATTTGCCAAGTATGGATTTAACCCTTTTCATCTGGTTTATTTTTGGCATCTTTATTTTTGGAACTCTCGATGATAATCCAATTCCTCACTATTCTTATTACTTGCTGTAATTTTAGGTCCATTTTTTTATAGCTGTGTCCATAAATTTATTATTCATAGCTTTATCATTTTTATCCATCAATTAAATATTTGTATTTATTTTTAGATTTTAAAACAAAAGGAAAAAATATAAAAAAAAATAAATAAAATGAGAAAAAAAAGATTTAAAAATTAACAAACGAAAACTTTTTTTCTGAAGGTATAAGAAAATATTTCAATCGATTTTAAATTAATATAGGGCATTTGTAAAATGGTTTATTTTTAATTTTTAGTCTAAAATAAATAAAAAAAGGATAAGAAAAAAAAAAAGGATCTAAAAATAAAAAAAAATTAAAAATACAATTCCGAGCAGGAGCTCACACAGCTGGATAAAAGAAGCCTGTAGTAAGTGTAAGACCCCCCGTGAGCATAAGAGAATATTGGAAAGTTCTGGGGGTCAGAGTTTACCGGCGATGCATTCAGTGCACTGGGAACAGCATGACCCGCATGGCAATACAGCAGGTTAACCATTCTCATTGAACACTGCTGCTAATTAAGGACTCTTGTTTTTCGGCAGGAGCGACAGATCGCCTTCTGCACTGGAACATGACTACAGCACCAAGTTGAGAAATTATCTTCTGATCAACTCAGACAGGAGGACCCAGATGGTCTCAGCGAGGCCTCCTTCAGAATAAATGATGTTTAATGGGAAATCGGGCAGTCACAGGTAGAGAAGAAGGGGTCTGATGCTGACCTCTCCGCGAAAGCCACAGTGTTCTGTTACATCGACTTAATTCCTTCTAGGTTGGGCGAAAAAAAAAGCTACAGCTGTGTGGCCGTGGCTCAAATAACAAAAGAGAAGAACTGAGGAATATTGAGCTTCATAATGTTGAGGAACATGGTAGGACACAAAACTGCTGCCTCCAGGAATCAGTCGGACATTGCTAGTGACCAGGCTATAATGTTCAAAGATAGTTTCCATAGATCAAGAGAAAACCGCCCAAAAATGAAGGCCCCATTAGCTCATATAACATGGGATCCCAAAATCTGTTAAGTCCTGTTTGAGAGTCCAGGTGTTTGGAAGCCACAAGGTCCTGGCAACTGAATCTCTTTGTAAGAGGGTCGTAAAAGGACTGAAAGAACAAAGAATGGTCACCTTTAATTTGTCCATTTGTAGCCTCCCCAACTTTATCTGGTCCTTCATAACCTTTTACCATGTTGTTGTAGGGGTGTAGGGGTAACTGGAGAAAGGGATCTCTAAACTGGCCTTGTGCTGTCCGTTATCCCAAAAGGAAGGCTTGATGGAAGTCAGGTCTGGGCCACCAGCGTGATCCTATCTCATGTCCGAACCCTGAACTAACACCCCCTCTCCTCCACCCCAGAAGAGGACTAGGACTGGAGAAGCAACCCCCACAAATAACACAGACAGGGGAAAATCCAAAACACACACACTACAGTCAGACACAGGGGAGAGACAATACGAACAATACGAAATAAACTAACATCAGGAATATTTCAACACCACAAAGAAGCACACATCAGGTCACCAAGTTCTGGATCACAACAATGGGACCGGTATCGCTACAGCAAAGCTGAGCTATTATCAGCACTGAAAAACAGATTCCAGGATCTTACATAGGAAGGAGACAGCTGGGATTGGTAATTAGCAACCTGACCTCCTAGCAGAGTTCCCCAGGTCAGCAAGAATTAACCCCTCTAGGACTGAGTAACAGGGCACATGAAACAGCCAATGCCTGGCTCTGGCTGAACAACTAAGAGGCATCAGGTGGCTTGTCAGAGTCTGCAGTGTGAACAGAGTCTGACGCTGTTGTGGCACCTGAGTTTGGAACCGAACATCGCATGACATGTTTTGGGTGGTTTGGCCCATATAAGATATACGCTCTAGCAACATACTTGTTGGGGAAAGTTGGCAGGTGGAGTCAAGGCCGCCATACACAGACAATCATATGGTTGACACCCATCTCTCCAGACTCCCCTATACACAAATGCGTAGAAAAAGACCAGGAGCGCAAATTGGGTCTTATCTGTGGTATAAATTTGTATAATTATATGTAATTTGGTAATTATGATTTTTGTCCTGAAGAAGGCGAAAGGCGTTGACTATTAAAATCACTCGGAATTTGCCCTGGGTGGTCTTTCCCCGCGGCAGCGCGGCATATTCCCCATTCTTCTCCAGCTTCCGACTCCCCATACACAAGAACTGTTTTCTTGTGTTCACAAGTAGAGAGCCATTGTCAGACGGTGGAGGCTCATCTTGACTCAGAACACAATAATTGATTGTTGGAAAACCAACAGATTGGATCAAACATCATCCGGAGGCCCCAATGCACGTTGCACAGTCAGCCTTAAATGTGGATTAGGTATTTAGGCTCAGCGTTCAGTGAAGAGGGTGCATGGAGCGAGTAGGAGTTATCATACACGTAAAAAATCCAACTTAATAATGGGTCATTGTGTGCCATGCCAAGTTACAGAGGAGATATTGCCTCTGTGACCATCCCTGGGGTGGAGAAAGTAGTGTCTGCTTATATAGAGAAGAGGACAAGACTGCCATATGAGAGGAGCTGCCCTTATGTTAAATTAGAGCTAGGGGATTTATTAGAGACTTCATGTACTTTCTTAGCCCAAGGGAGATGGGTGTCACGCTAGGTATGAAGAAGTACCAAGCGAATGGCGAAAGGAAAGGGAAACCCTGTGTCTAGGGAAAGGGAAGATGGTGTCCCCTGATCAAACCTACTGCTGGTCCCTGGGGTCCCTCACCACCCTACATAGGTTCCTCATCTATGCGGCCAGCCGGATACCTGACCCTAGGTATCCCTGGTACTGGGCCCCAAATAGGGAATGAGTGGGACGAGCTCTTTGTCAACCCCACTAAACAACTATAGACGACACAAGTAGGACACATGGGGGGGGAAAGCATGAACTACTTATCCACAGATGACTGAGGTAGGAGTTCAGCAAAGTTTTCAGTAACGATACCACAGAGGAGTACAAGCTACCTGCTTGCATCCAGGGCTTGAATGAACCGAAAATATCACCAGCACCAGTCCAGGGAAGGAAGGCATATTTAAGGCGAGCTCCTGCTGGGTTCAAAAGGTGGACATATGAAAACCCAGCAGGAAAGCTACTTATTACAAATACTGACAGTAGGAACAATAGAAAGGGAGCATTTTGCGCACCCAGACACTGTGACCTCCTATGGCCAGAAACCACATAACTGTCTGTCACCTGTAACACACCTGTGATAAGGGGTTTACGACGCCATCAAGGAGAATTGCATAATAAGAATTTGCCACACGAAGGTGCAAAATGAGATTCTTTAAATTGTGAATGCAATACACACTTGAATATTATGTTTCAGTCGCACAACCTGACCTTCTTCATATAGAGAGATAGTGAATAGTACAGGAGAAAAGTGCTAAATAAGAGGCGGAGTAACCCACTATTGCAAGAGTGCTAGTGAGGAAGATTATGACTTCTGAAGGAGCATGAGGTTTCGCCAACAATATGTTACCTCAAGTGCTGATAGGCTAAAAGCCCATGAGTGTCGAGTCTATATGTCACCCCAGGGATGTCGCTCCAGCTTCAGGGACGCCACAGGGTCTTCTTTTAATATGGCAAACAGGTATGTTAGTTTTTGTAAATGTCTCGTGACGCCACTCACGGCTTGCGGTCAGGGGTATGGATGACCGCCACTGCAGATTTTATGAGCGTCTGGGGCTGATGGGATCTGCAGTCAGATGGTGTGGCCTCCCGTGAGTGAGGCAGGCCCCAGGGGCTCAGATGTGTAGAATAACGGGTCCCAGAATAACTCAGGCAGAGTCCAAAAGTCATTTAACTGATTTTTTTTACTCACACAGATGTTGCTGTGAGCTGACCCGGGCGTTGCTGTGATGAACCAGGTAGGACCAGGGGCTCCTTCAGGCCAGTCTGAGGGTAACAGGTTACGTCGCCTTCCTAGCACTTCTGTGTTCAGATAACCCCCAGACCTGAAGTACCGTGGGGGTCTATCCAGGGAGTCGCTACTGCCTTTTCTCCCCTTTTTGGACCGTTTGCCGGCAGCGTGGACCAGGTGAGATGGCTTCTGGCTCTGTCTCCTTATGGGTCTCTGCGTTGCTGCTGAGGCTCGGACTCTGTGTGGTTGGTGGGGTACTTGTAGTTCCCCTCACCGGCAGGTTTAGCAGATAGTTAAAACAGGGTCTGCTCTAGGGACCTGTTCCCCGTATGTGCCTAGTCATCCCAGACACTTCTCTCTGACTGACCAGGTGACCGTTCTCCCCCGCAAACTGTCACTAAACCGCGCAGGGTCTGACTAGTGTGAGCGCGCGTATCCCTTAGCAACCGCCGCTCACCACTACCAGACTGGCTCGCTCCACTCCTTTCCTGACAACCTCTGCACTTTAACTCCCAGCCCCTCCGCTACACCTCTTGAAAAGAATTGAAGGCTAGCCTCCCTCTGGAGACTACCCAAGGGTCCCCTCTAAAGGTGTGGGAGACCTGCTTGCTATGTGTGTGTGTGTACACACCTCATTCTGGCCTTTAGGATTACCTGGAAGTACTGTCCCAGCATAGGTGCAGTACTCCGTGGTGCCTGACCAGGTCAGGGGCGCCACATCTACACCAAGGAAGGGAGAGGCTGAGGCTGAGGCAGCTGTTCCATGGGTGAAGAGCAAAGCTACTGCAGGAGAGAAGGCCTGAGGAGTGTGCAAGTGAAAGGTTGGCCAAAAGATGGAGCAAACTGTGTCCGGACGAGGCTGAGAGTTGTCAGGAGGTCAACGGAAAAAGAACAGGTCCTTATACAGAGTGTGAGGAGGACTCTGGAGTCCAGAAGATGCCTGAATTGGCACAACCTGGTCTATTGGTTACAACAATAATCTCTGGCATTACTCCGAGAGGGGAGTCCACAGCGCAGTCCTAAACTTCTGTTAAAGGGCCACTACACACCACCTGGCGCACCCAGTATATCCCAACAAAAATACCATAGTGCCATAGTGGTGCACATATATCAAGTTGATATTGCTCTATTTGGGCTCACATTTATTATTATTATTTATTATTATAGCGCCATCAATTCCATGGCGCTTTACATGTGAAAGGGGTATACATAATAGGGACTAGTACAATAATCATAAACAATACAAGGCACATACAGGTACAGGAGGATAGAGGTCCCTGCCCGCGAGGGCTCACAGTCTACAAGGGATGGGTGAGGATACAGTAGGTGAGGGTAGAGCTGGTTGTGCGGCGCTGTATCAGACTGAGGGTTCGCCAGGTTGTAGGCTTGTCGGAAGAGGTGGGTCTTCAGGTTCCTTTTGAAGCTTATCAAGGTAGGCGAGAGTCTGATATGTTGTGGCAGAACATTCCAGAGTATGGGGGAGGCACGCGAGAAATCTTGGATGCGATGGTGGGAAGAGGAAATGAGAGGGGAGTAGAGAAGGAGATCTTTTGAGGATCAAAGGTTACGTGCAGGTAAGTACCGGGAGACTAGGTCACAGATGTAGGAAGGAGACAGGTTGTGGATGGCTTTGTAGGTCATGGTTAGGGTTTTGAACTGGAGTCGTTGGGCGATGGGAAGCCAGTGAAGGGATTGGCAGAGAGGAGAAGTTGAGGCGTAGCGGAGGGACAGGTGGATTAGCCGGGCAATATAGTTTAGAATAGATTGTAGGGGTGCGAGACTGTTAGAAAGGAGGCCACAGAGCCGGAGGTTGCAATAATCCAGGCGGGAGATAATAAGGGCATGTACTATGGTTTTTGCAGCTTCTTGGGAAAGGAATGAACGGATCCGGGAAATATTTTTGAGTTGGAGCCGGCAGGAGGTGAAGAGGACTTGGATGTGTGGCTTGACTAGAAATCATGACATGAGCAGTATGTGGCCTCCAGTCCAATCTGACACTGGTCACTGGGCGTCTAAATTAATCTTGGATGAGGCCGACAATGGGCCTTTTTCATGTTTCTACGCATTCAAGAATCCTCTTACGAGCACCACAATGAGAAGACGACCATTGCTTGTGTTTGAGAACTGAAAAGTGGTTTTCTTCCCATTCATCGGCCGCCCGATGCTTTGACCTTTCCAAAATGAGACTTGGATGGATTAGCATGTAAAACAGTATTGAGTGAATTTCCAGCTCAGCTTTTGGATCGTACAAACAAGAAACTAGAAGAAAAACACCTAAATCCTGGGAAGCAATGCCATGAATATTTGGTAAAAATAAAATAAATTTAAGAACAAAACTATAAAGAGGAACAATCACAATTCTCTATAGAGCAATGTCCTATAAAAAGGAAACAACTGAGGGAGAAAGACTTGATAATCAGGAAAATTGACCCACAGTGTGAGGACCCTGCACATAAGAGCGGACACTCTACAGGAGAGAGGACCCCACACATAAGAGCTGACACTCTACAGGAGAGAGAGGACCCAGCACGTAAGAGCTGACACTATACAGGAGAGAGGACCCTGCACATAAGAGCTGACACTATACAGGAGAGAGGACCCTGCACATAAGAGCTGACACTCTACAGGAGAGAGGACCCTGCACATAAGAGCTGACACTCTACAGGAGAGAGGACCCTGCACATAAGAGCTGACACTCTACAGGAGAGAGGCCCCTGCACATAAGAGCTGATACTCTACAGGAGAGAGGACCCCGCACGCACATAAGAGCTGACACTCTACAGGAGAGAGGACCCTGCACATGAGAGCTGACACTCTACAGGAGAGAGGACCCTGCACATAAGAGCTGACACTCTACAGGAGAGAGGACCCTGCACATAAGAGCTGACACTCTACAGGAGAGAGGACCCTGCACATAAGAGCTGACACTCTACAGGAGAGAGGACCCTGCACATAAGAGCTGACACTCTACAGGAGAGAGGACCCCGCACATAAGAGTGGACACTCTACAGGAGAGAGGACCCTGCACATAAGAGCTGACATTCTACAGGAGAGAAGACCCTGCACATAAGAGCTGACACTCTACAGGAGAGAGGACCCTGCACATAAGAGCTGACATTCTACAGGAGAGAAGACCCTGCACATAAGAGCTGACATTCTACAGGAGAGAGGACCCCGCACATAAGAGCTGACACTCTACAGGAGAGAGGACCCTGCACATAAGAGTGGACACTCTACAGGAGAGAGGCCCCTGCACATAAGAGCTGACACTGTACAGGAGAGAGGACCCCGCACGCACATAAGAGCTGACACTCTACAGGAGAGAGGCCCCTGCACATAAGAGCTGACACTGTACAGGAGAGAGGACCCCGCACGCACATAAGAGCTGACATTCTACAGGAGAGAGGACCCCGCACATAAGAGCTGACACTCTACAGGAGAGAGGACCCTGCACATAAGAGTGGACACTCTACAGGAGAGAGGCCCCTGCACATAAGAGCTGATACTCTACAGGAGAGAGGACCCCGCACATAAGAGCTGACACTCTACAGGAGAGAGGACCCTGCACATAAGAGCTGACACTCTACAGGAGAGAGGACCCTGCACATAAGAGCTGACACTCTACAGGAGAGAGGACCCCGCACATAAGAGCTGACACTCTACAGGAGAGAGGACCCTGCACATAACAGCTGACACTCTACAGGAGAGAGAGGACCCTGCACATAAGAGCTGACACTCTACAGGAGAGAGGATCCTACACATAAGAGCCGACACTCTACAGGAGAGAGGACCCTGCACATAAGAGCTGATACTCTACAGGAGAGAGGACCCTGCACATAAGAGCTGACACTCTACAGGAGAGAGGACCCTGCACATAAGAGCCGACACGCTACAGGAGGGAGAGAGGACCCTGCACATAAGAGCTGACACTCTACAGGAGAGAGGACCCCGCACATAAGAGCCGACATTCTACAGGAGAGAGGACCCTACACATAAGAGCTGACACTGTACAGGAGAGAGGACCCCGCACATAAGAGCCTACACTCTACAGGAGAGAGGATCCTGCACATAAGAGCTGACACTCTACAGGAGAGAGGACCCCGCACATAAGAGCTGACACTCTACAGGAGAGAGGACCCTGCACATAAGAGCCGACACTCTACAGGAGAGAGGACCCTGCACATAAGAGCCGACACTCTACAGGAGGGAGAGAGGACCCTGCACATAAGAGCTGACACTCTACAGGAGAGAGGACCCTGCACATAAGAGCCGACACTCTACAGGAGAGAGGACCCTGCACATAAGAGCCGACACGCTACAGGAGGGAGAGAGGACCCTGCACATAAGAGCTGACACTCTACAGGAGAGAGGA